>NW_012103987.1:3170969-3175667 GCF_000951045.1 Mandrillus leucophaeus
GGGGGGAAGAGGGGGAAATCACTTATCTGGGGAAGGATAGTGGTGAGCCCTAGAGAATTTTTAACGTAGTGCATGCATTACTTGAATAAAGTTCCTTGTATTGCCTTTTCTTATATCACTTTTATCTAGACTCATCCGAGAATATGTTAGTATTTAGAAATTTAGGTTTTGGGAAAACATTCAAAGCTAATAAGCATAAATATTTGTGCAAGAAAGAGAAGCAGATATGCAGACCTCTACCACCTCATACCAGAGACAGACAAACCTTTCTTCAGCACACATTGGCCTGATTTAATCTAGAATTAAGCTTTCTCTCAGCACTGGCCTGCCTCAGACTGCGAAGAGGTTCTCTAACTAATTTTGAGCCATGATGAAGGTGCTGACTGTAACTGCATGGCAGCATTTTCATTGACTCCAACTCTTCAGCAGGTGGCAGCGTTCTCCTTGCTCCCTGTGCGTTTGGTGTTTCCTTCCTTTCAAAAGAGTCCTTCCTCCTTCCTTTCAAAAGAGTCCCTTTTCTGTCTTTGGTCCACATATAATGGCTGCCTCCTTTATATTCTTGTCTGAAAGACACTCCCAGTAATCTTAGGAACTGAGGAGGAGAAACAAATTTGCAACATGTGGCTATTCATGTTTTAATGTTTGACCCTTAAGGTACTAAGGCGTCATGGGCTAATTTCAGGACATTTAAGGTTAGAGAGTGAACATCGGGAATCATTCATTCACTTATACCTGTTTTTCTCTATCCCAAACCCTATTTATCATCTCTATTTAAGCAGTCTCCGTGTTTTCTTTGTTCACTCCTTTCCAAGACTTGAAAATGTCATTAAAAGCCATCTCTAGTCAAATTTCTAACTAACTCGTTTATGTTTCTATACAAGCTAGACTTTCTTACCATCTTTATTCACTGATAGGGTATAATAGGGAATTCTCCAGGCTCCAACTGAGGATCCCTCATTGAGTTGCTATGTAATCTGGGGCATGTAAACCCTTTGGGCCTCAGTTTCTTCATTTGTAAAATGAGATTGGTAAACTAGCAGATCTATGAAGTTTTTTCTAGCTATTATGCACTGAATGATAAAGCAGTCTACCACTTTCTTGAATGGAAGAAGGTGGGGTACTGTGCTGTCATATGATTATTTTTAGAGAACATTTTCTTTGAGCAGGAAAAGTTATTAAATAGTACAAAGAGTGAAAAATAGATCTGCTCAAGACCATTGATCTGGGGAAGAAAGGGTATTCAGGATAAGATACAGCCTGTCTACCATACATCTCTACTATGTATCATTTATGGCAGATATTCCTGTGTATTCCTATGGTCCAGCAAACACCAAACAGACCTTTATGCTTAAATTCTGGAAATTCTTTAGGGTGCTCATTTATTTTAAAATAAAATTAGAATCAAGCTTCTTTCCTAGTTTTTTAATATTCTCTTGATAATAGACATATATTTTTAGTTTTAATTCTAATTGATGAAATCACCTTTCTACCTTATAAAAATAATAATCATTGTAAAGAACCTTTGAACCATATAAAAAGCAATAAACAAAAAGAGAAATTTATCTCCCTTGAAAGCCTTCCCTCTCTATCCTGTCCTCAGAGATAATGTGTTATCTCATCTCTTGTTTATTCTTCCAGATAATTTCTATGTATTTATGCAAACACATGTATATATATGTATTATCACTTTTGTTTTATTTCATTGAATTTTAATGAATCTTTTGGGAAATACATTAGTCCTAGAGTAGAATTATGCATGTAAAATAGATGAGTAAGCATGTTAAGAAACTGGAAGATTAAGGAGCAAAATAGAAAACAACTGAAAACATTCAGTTGCTAATCAAATTGTCAGCTGATAGGATTCTTAAATGACAGATATTCTAGGCAGAACTGACCTGAGAGAAGGACGATGTAAAATGGTCTGTTTTGGGAGTTATTTATAGGGGAGAGGACTAGGGTCATTGTGGAAGACGGCCACCAACAATTCCTCCATGCCTCTACACACATGCCACCCTTCCCACCAAAAGGAGATGGAGTCTGTTTCCCCTCCCTTGAATCTTTTCTCAGCTTCCCCAGTAGCTAGAACTACAGGCACATGCCACCATGTCCAGCTAATTATTATTTTTTTGTAGAGACTGGGGTCTTGCTATGTTGCCCTGGCCTCAGGCAATCCTTCCCTCTCAGCCTCCCAAAATGCTGGGATTACAGGCATGAGCCACCATGCCTAACTAATTTGGTTTTTAAATATTTTATTTTAAAATAATTTTTTTTTTGAGGCAGAGTCTCGCTCTGTCACCCAGGCTAGAGGGCAGTGGTATGATTTCGGTTCACTGCAACCTTCACCTCCCGAGTTCAAGCGATTCTCCTGCCCCAGCCTCCCAAATTGCTAGGATTACAAGCATGTGCCACCACTCCCTGCTAATTTTTGTATTTTTTTTAGAGACAGGGTTTCACCATATTGGCCAGTCTGGTCTCAAACCCCCTGACCTCAAGTGATCCGCCTGTCTTGGCCTCCCAAAGTGCTGGGATTACAAGCGTGGGCCATCGCGTGCGGCCTAGAAGAAATTTTAGACTTAGAAAAAAGTTGCAAAAATGGTATGAATTTTTTTTTTTTCTTTTTTTGACACAGGGTCTCACTGTCATCAGGCTGGAGTACAGTGGTGCGATCACTGCTCACTGCAACTTCGACCTCCTGGAGCTCAGGTGATCTTCCCACCTCAGCCTCCCAAGTAGCTAGGACTACAGGCACACACCACCATGTCCAGCTAATTTTTGTATTTTTTGTAGAGACATGATTTTTCCATGTTGCCCAGGCTGGTCTCGAACTCCTGAGCTCAAAAAATCTACCCACTTGGCCTCCCAAAGTGCTGAGATGACAGGAGTGAGCCACCATGCCTGACCTGGTGTGGAGTTTATGTATGCTTGTTATCTAGCAGGCCTAGTATTAATAGCCCTTTTTTTTTTTTTAAGAGATGGGGGTCTTGGCCAGGCACAGTGGCTCACGCCTGTAATCCAGCACTTTGGGAGGCCAAGGTGAGTGGATCGCTTGAGGCCACGAGTTCAAGACCAGCCTGGCCAACATGGCAAAACCCTGTCTCTACTAAAATACAAAATTAGCTGTGCGTGGTGGCACGTGCCCGTAATTCCAGCTACTTGGGAGGCTGAGGTAGGAGAATTGCTTGAACCCAGGAGGTGAAGGTTGCCGTGACCCAAGATTGCACTGCTGCACTCCAACCTGGGCAACAGAGTGAGATTCTGCAAAAAAAAAAAAAAAAAATTCCCTGCTTTCAGGAGATGGGGGTCTCATTCTGTTGCCCAGGTTGGTCTCGAACTCCTGGGTTTAAGCCATCCTCCCACTTCAGCCTCCTAAAGTGTCAGAATTACAGGCATGAGCCACGGTTCCTGGCCAATAACTTATTAATAGCCCCAGAACAATGATCAAAACCAGGAAATTAACACAAGGTACAAACCTTATATGAAATTCACTTGTTTTTGTAGTGATGTTCTTTTTCTGTTCCAAGATTTAATCCAGGTTCCCTCACTTGCTTTTAGTTGATATGTCTTCTTAGTCTGGGGAAAAGACTTGTAATAGAGCTGTAAGAGCAGTGAGAAAATTGCTATTGAAGGTTGGAGAAATGGTGTTAGCAGCAGCAAAATGTTTGACAACCCTTTTGGCCAGATATATGGTAAAACACAGAAGATAGAAAGTATACCTAATAAACTTGTGGATTTGGCAACATTCAGGCTGAATGTTCAGAGTGACAGTTGGCTTCTTTTAGGGATGTACAAAGATACACAAGTGATGTATGATGATATCACAAGAGACAGAGATGTGTTAAAAAAGGAAGTATCCCATTTTTATGCAGAGTCTTTTTATGCCAGAAAGACTCTCAAAGTAAGAAATGGCCTCAAGGGCTTGCCTGTAGAATTGGCCTCAAGGTAAAGATCCTATCAAGACTCGGTGCTAAGACCTCTAAAATATTTAAGATATTGCCCTCATCTAGACAAAAAGTCTTCTAAGAATCTTAAGTGTTGTCCCACAGTAGTTACTTCTACAGGTCCACAGTAGAGAGAGGTTTTTTTAAATTTTTAATTTAAATTTTTTAATTTTTTTCAGAGACAGAGTCTCACTATGTTTCCTAGGCTGGTCTCAAACTGCTGGCCTCAAGCAGTCCTCCCACCTTGGCCTCCCAACGTGCTAGGACTACAGGCAGAGAGGTTTGTTTTTGAAAGAATTATAGATGTTGCTTTGTGGGCAAGAAGTGAACTCCAATAAGAGTCACAAAATTTTAAAGAGTTATATGGATAAAATTGCACCAGCTTGGACTAAGGAAGAGACAGTTCAAAATGAAAAACCTTCCAAGTCCCCAACTTCCTACAGGCAGGAAGCAGGGTGAGAGAGTTATTTAACTGTAAAAGGAAGGCAGATTCTTTTTTTTTTTTTTTTTTTTTTGGTGGTGGTAGTAACTTTTATTGAAGCGGCAGTGTACCGCAGCAGAGGTAGTGCTCCTTGCAGAGCAGGGATAACCCACAAGTGATGTGCCCGGCGTAGCCATTCAAAGCAGTTCTGCACTTATATTTATATCTACTTTATTTTTTGTTTTGTTTTGTTATTATTTTTTATTATACTTTAAGTTCTAGGGTACATGTGCACAACGTGCAGGTTTGTTACATATGTATACATGTGCCGTGTTGGTG
>NW_012103987.1:3176642-3183787 GCF_000951045.1 Mandrillus leucophaeus
CTAGGTTTTCTTCTAGAGTTTTTATGTCTAACATTTAAGTCTTTAATCCATCTTGAATTAATTTTTGTATAAGGTATAAGGAAAGGATCCAGTTTCAGCTTTCTACATATGGCTAGCCAGTTTTCCCAGCACCATTTATTAAATAGGGAATCCTTTCCCCACTTCTTGTTTTTGTCAGGTTTGTCAAAGATCAGATGGTTGTAGATGTGTTGTGTTATTTCTGAAGCCTCTGTTCAAGGAAGGCAGTTTCTTATGAAAAAGGAAAATTGATTCAGAGGTCCTAGTCTAGACCCCAGAGGGTGGAACTAAGAGCTCTTGAGAGCAATGCATTGGGAAACTATTCTGAGGGAGGCCAACCTAGGTACTAATGGGGAACTTGATCCTCAGAGGACTGGTAACGGTGCTTGGCGGGATTTCAGAATTGCTGTGGACTAATGACTGCCATTTGCCCTCCGTTTTCCCCACTTTCAAACAGGCGTGTCTACTGCAGTTATCCTATCACCTTTTCAGTATTGTATGTTGTGTATGTAACTTGTCTTTTAGTTAACAGGTCTCCAGATGAAGAGAAGCTGCATCTGAAATGCCTCATCCACATCTGGGCTAGTATATATTACTAGATCTTGAACTTTAACACTGATGCTATACAGAATAATAGTTTTGGAGAAAGGGAGTGAGTGTATTCTGTATGTCGTGTGTGTGTGTGTACATGCGCACATGTGCATATATGTGCATACGTATACTGTTGTAGCTGGAGGATGGATCATGATAGACTAGTCCCCAAATTGACTGGCAACAATTTCTCTTATCCCAGCCACTACTTCCATCAAAGAGTAGAGTATCTTTCCCTTCCTTTTGAATCTGGGCTGTCCTTGTGACTTGCTTGGTCAAGAGAATAAGGTGGAAGTGACATTCTGGAACTTCTGAACCCAGGATTTAAGAGACCCTGTAGTTTCTGCTGTCTTCCTCTTGGGATCCAAGCACCATGTAAAGAACCCTGGGCTGGACCACTGAATAATGAGCAACCACACCAAGAAAGGAGGCTCCTAACCATTTTTAGCTACTCTAGCTGAGGTCCCAGACATGTGGTAAGCTATCTTGGACACTCCAGGCCCAGCTAAATTCACAGCTGAATAAAGCACGTCTGACCCTAGCTGATGTCATAAGGGAGCCAACCTGTCCAGCCGTGCCTTTCCCCAGTTGCAGAATTGTGAGGAAGTAAATGGTGGTAGTTGTTTTGAGCTACTAAGTTTTAAGTGGCCCCCATGGTATCAGTTCAGGTCAGACATGTGCTTTATTCAGCTGTGAGTTTGGCTGGGTCTGGAATGTCCAAGATGGCTTCCCACATGTCTGGGACCTCAGTTAAAGTAGCTAAAATGGTTAGGGACTCCTTTCTTGCTGTGATTGCTCATCATTCAGTGGTCCAGCCCAAACTTCTTTACACAGTGCCTGGGTCCCAAGAGGAAGACAGCAGAAAGTTTTAAGGCAATTTATTATGTAGCAATAGATAATTGAAAACAATTATCCAGCAGGGTGCAGTGGCTCATGCCTGTAATCTCAGTACTTTGGGAGGCAGAGAAGGGCAGATCCCTTAAGACCAGGAGTTCAAGACCAGTCTGGCCAACATGGCGAAACCCCGTCTCTACTAAAAAAAAAACAAAAAATTAGCCAAGCATAGTGGTGCATGCCTGTCATCCCAGCTACTCGAGAGGCTGAGGTAGGAGAACCGCTTGAACACCTCGTGAGGCAGAGGTTGCAGTGAGCTGAGATTGTGCTACTGCACTCCAGCCTGGGCAACAGAGCGAGACTCTGTCTCAAAAACAAAACAAAATAATTATAAAATATCAGGGTATTTTCCATTGCTTTACCTTTACTTTATGGGCTGGGAAGAGGTTGTAACAACGTCAGCCATAGAAGTCAAGTTTTCAATGCAGACTAAATTCCATGACGGTGAACACTATATGCCATAGTAGTCACTGCTGTGTCCATAGAGCTTAGAACAGTACTGCCACTTAATAGGCTCCCAAATATTTACTGATTGAATCATTAAATAAATGAATTGGAATAAGATCCCCTACCCTCAAGAGGATGCACAGAAAAAGATTCTGGAGTGTGGAGTCTTGATAAGGGAAAAGAAGGAAAGAAAAAGCAGATAAGCTGTAAGTCTGCCTTTTTTCATGCTCCAGGGCTGTTTGTCCCATGCATTTTCTCTTTGAAAAAGGTGCTGGTTTTTTGTGATGCCTCAGAGGTCAGAAGGATGTTTTGCAGGGGAAAATTGTAGGAGTCAGGCAGAGCTGGGTCTTGGCTCCTTCTCAATGTCCCTCTACCTAGACAAATTCGGGCTATTCTGCAGAGGTTGCAGTGAGCCAAGATCATGTCACTGCACTCCAGTCTGAGGAACAGAGGGAGACTCCGTCTCAAAAAAAAAAAAAAAAAAAAAAAATTCGGGTTATTCTGTGAAGCACCTGGTAGGTGTCCCAATATTTGCTGGTATATGGGAATTACCTCTTTCTATTATTGGGAGGTCTGAAAAAAAAGAAAACTAAAAAATGTGTTCCATATGGCTAGAGTTAGTATTAAGGGGAATAACTGGTAGCCAGTGTTAGCTTGGAGACTAACATAGTCAAAGCTGTCTTGTCATGTTAGGTCTTTTTTATTTGTGTTGCTCCATGGTCCAAGACAAAATTTCGGCATGCCACTTGGACACAGTGAGTACCTGGTCTGCTCTGTGGTTTTCAGGAGCAACCAACTCAACCCTTATTTCTCTGAGAATGATGATTTCATACAGCACATCTCTCTACCAAGATGTGAAAGATGACACCGTGGCATCTGAAATAGCTTCAGGAGAGATTTGGGACATGGGAAGCTTGTAGACAATAATGGAAAATTCTCTTTTAGAATATAGTTACTTGTATGACCCACAGTAGTGCCTTTTGGAGAATGTCTTAAAATTATCTGTAATGAAAGAACAATAATGTTTGTTATTAGGATAAATGAAATAAGGGGAAAACCTCAGACTCTTGGAAGAATGGATTTAAATTCAATCCAATGATTATATTTTTATGTTCTGTATTATTTAGAAAACAGTAGTTAAACAGACAGAGATAGAGAAGATTGTTTAAAAATTAAAGCTACTGAGTTAGATCCCTTTTTGAAAGGCCAGTGTATGGGAGATGAGAAAGGCACTATAGCGATCAGAGTGTTTACACAAAAGACATCTTAGCAGAGGACCTACAAAGAGCACATCAAGTATTTATATCATCCACATCAAGTTGCTGGTCATTTCGCTTATCAAAGAAAATAAGAAAGAAATTTTCTTTGGACATCATTTTAATGTAGTAACAATAGAGTTTTGCAATCAGCTGTTAGAAACGATAGTTAAAGCTGGTTTATCATGCTCACTAATCAACTACAGTCACCCTGAAGCTTTATATAATTCTCCCTTTATTATAAACTTCTACTTCTCCCTATGGTATTCTGGTTCCACAGACAGGTAAAGAACTAAGTGCGGCCAGGCACAGTGGCTCACGCCTGTAATCCCAGCACTTTGGGAGGCTGAGACGGGCGGATTATGAGGTCAGGAGATCGAAACCATCCTGACCGACATGGTGAAACCCTGCCTCTACTAAAGTACAAAAAATTAGCCGGGCGTGGTGGTGTGTGCCTGTAGTCTCAGCTACTCGGGAGGCTGAGGCAGGGGAATTGCTTGAACCCGGGAGGTGGAGGTTGCAGTGAGCTGAGATCATGCCACTGCACTCCAGCCTACAAGACTCCGTCTCAAAAAAAAAAAAAAAAAAAAAAAAAAAAAAAGAAGAAGTGCTTGGAGACCAGTGTATTGTAATATCTGTACAGCCAAGCAGGTATTTTCAATTGAACTTTAAAAAAGTACTATTTTTGAAACTTTGTTTACTTTAGATAGGGCCAGCCATTTGGGTAGAAAGGTACAGAAAAACAAAAAATTGGAAAAGGATGCATCAGTAGTATTTCTTTCAGAAACAACACTAGGAACAGAAGGAGGATTTTATTCAGCAACTCCTAATAACCACCTGATGTTGCTGTCGGGCTGGCCAAATATCTGCCAACATTGATGATCCTTTCATTCACCACTAGAGAGAAGTAGAGGGACCTGATGTTTAGAGAAGCAGCAAAACCCATTTCCCATTTTCCTTCTTCAGCCAGATGGAAGTACTTGGAGGCTGGTCTCATATTCCAGCACTTTAGTGCTGGTGATGCAGATCCTCTCTGCTCCAGAGTAACTCTGTGCCATGGAATCCAAGAGGATCCTGTCGCACCAGGGACAGGAATGCACCCTTGTTTCATTTTCTTCCCTGAAAGCGGAGTTCAGAGGTTCTTTGTCACTTACGGTAGGCTCCAGGGGAGGAGCAGAGTAGGGCAGTGCTAATAACAGTGACTCCGGGGACAAGATCAGCAACCTGAGAAACAAATGTGAGACATTTTACCCCTCTCTAATCTACTCCCCTTTTAAAGGTTCATCTTCATTCCCCCTTTTTCTACCACGCAGTAATTGATAATTAAACACAGCTCTGGTTTTTACCATGCAATCTAGTAGAACACCTAGGCATCAGGAGCTCCTTATCCTTGGTTATTTATAAAATAATGAAATCTGTAGTTCACCCTAGGCTATGTGGACAGTATCTGCATCTCTGGAAACCAACTGGAGGCCTGCCTTTTATTCTTTTCCGGTTGCTTTCCATTTCCTTTTCCACTGTGGTCCTTGCCTTTCCCAAGCTGACCAGAACTATGCACAAAACCAGCCTTCAATAAATATCAACACTGAAGCTTCAGCAGGTTGTTAACTCCTGTAGAGCTATCTTAAATGCTGTATATAAGTGCAAAGTTTTACGGCGCCTCAGAGATCTCTAAGAACACTGTAAATATCCCAGGTTTAATTAGTAGTCCCGGAGTTAGGTAATGGCCTGTGGCTTTCTGCGCTAGGTCTCTTGGGGTTTCCAGTCTTCACAGGTTGCCTGCAACTATGATGTGCACATATACAGTCCTCTTTCTCAAATACGGCATAAATCCTCTTTAGACTTTCCTAGGCACTTACAATTATTGAACACACATGCAGATTGATTCTCATTCTCTCAAAGTTTGAAAAACAACTCAGTGCTTCAACCTAGGTCTCGTTAGACATTTTTTCACTCAAATTGTGGTCTGGAGTTCTACTTCCTAAGGGAAATGAAAAAACAATAAATTCCCAGACTGGTGTTGATGCTCATTCTCTTTAAGCGGGTCGACTATTTGCTTTGTAGATCCTTGACGGGTGCGGTGCGGGGTAGAAGGAGCGCGATCCAACTCTCTGCATTTCTGAATTAGCTCTCTCACGGCGACAGGTCTGCCCAGTCGGGGTTGTAAGCGGACTTGACAGGTTTGTTCTGGGCTGACGGCCATTGACGAGGTTCTCAGACCAGATAAGTCACTTGGCTGAGTCTACAGTAGGTGGGGCGCGCTCACCAGCTCAGGGGTAGTGACTGGACGTTTGTTGCAACATCAGAGAATGCAAGCTCTGGGCTGCAGCAGGAGATACCCGCAAGCACAGAACTAAAAGGGTTCACCCTAAGGGGCAGGGCATCAGCGAGGGAGAGGTCCGAGACCCCTAGCGCCCAGATCCTTTTCCCACGTTTGGGAAGGCGCAGTATAGGTCGATCTAGAGCAAGGAGTCTCAGGTCTCCGTCCTTGGCTTGCTCTTAGGGTAGCAGGCGAGGAATGGGACCAGCTTGGGGACTCTCTCCCCGCGTTCTGTAAGAATCGGCGGCAGCCAGCAGGCGGGGAGGCGGGGGCACGTGTTTGGATGTGGGTGCTTGTGTAACCAGCTCCCCAAGCGCCAGCCCCGACAGCGCTCCTTCGGGAGGCTGGTCCGAGTCCCTGTTTCCGCCGCGGCGCGGGAAGGGCTGGGGTTCTGCAGCCTGCACCAGGCGAGAACACCCCGAGCAAAAGAAGAAGAGTACTCGCCTCCGGAGCTATCACTGGGGAGTGGGAATTTGGAAAGTTCCCCAACTAGGAACACACGTGACCTCCTTCGGAAAGTAGTTCCGACTGTGGCCCGTGTATCCTTCCACCCCCCTTTTGAACCCTCCTAGGTCTCCTTGCCCCGCCCACTCGCTGGGCTGCAGCTTCCTACCGTTCCGTACTTTCCACTCAACCTGGTAACCCCGAACGTGCATGGTCTGGCCGGGGCGCGTGGAGCCTGGCCCCGGGCGATCCATCCCGCCGGGTTTTCACGGAGGCCAAGGGGGGGCGGGGCTAGGTGGTCTCTAAGAACCGAGCTTGAGTCCGACGCGGCGAACCGACTTGGAGCCCGAGGGGGAGAGATGCTCTAGTCTCCTAGGGGCACCGGAGCGGGCGCAGGAGAGGGCTGCGGGGTGCGTCCTACTCACGGGGATCCTCTTTCAGTTCATTTAGATAGGTGCCCTTTGGGCTCTGGAAATTCAACGGCGATGTGTTCACGTTCAGCACGCTCGGCTGAGAGCTTTCATTTTTAGGGCAAACAAGCCGAGTTACCGGGGAAGCGAGAGGTGGGGCGCTACAAGGGAGCCGGATGAGGTGATGCACGCTGGAAACACAATAGCAGGTTGCTCTTTGTGCTAAGACTGACATCCTGAGGACACAGGGTTGGGGAAAGGAGGAATCTCTAGGCAAAGGCTGCTACAGTCAAATCTCTGCGAACGATTGTGATCGACAGCGATGCAAAAGAGCGAATGCAGTCCACGCCGCGGAAATCCAGGGGCAGAGGCGGGGGGAGGGTATTCCCCTTGCAAGGACCGTCCCTGCATTTCCCTGTATACTGACCAGCGTGGTCACCTGGTCCTTTCCACCTGTGCACAGGTAACCTGAGACTCGAGTCAGTGACACTGCTCAACGCACCCATCTCAGCTTTCATCATCAGTCCTCCACCCCCGCCCCGCAACAGCCTATCCTGCCTCCGGCTGGGTTTCTGGGCAGAGGCCGAGGCTTAGCTCGTTATCCTCGCCTCGCGCTGCTGCAAAAGCAGCCGCGGCAAGTGCAGTTGCAGGCTGGCGGCTCGGAACCGGCCCGAGCGAGCTCTAGGCAGCCACACTGGGCATGCTCAGTAGAGCCTACAGCTTGGGGGCTTTGCGCTCGCACCCGGAGCTACCGCTCCTGCCCCC
>NW_012103987.1:3184312-3201344 GCF_000951045.1 Mandrillus leucophaeus
CGGCGGCCGCGGCGGCTGCAGCTCCAGGGAGGGGGTCTGAGTCGCCTGTCACCATTTCCAGGGCTGGGAACGCCGGAGAGTTGGTCTCTCCCCTTCTACTGCCTCCAACACGGCGGCGGCGGCGGCGGCACATCCAGGGACCCGGGCCGGTTTTAAACCTCCCCTCCGCCGCCGCCGCACCCCCCGTGGCCCGGGCTCCGGAGGCCGCCGGAGGAGGCAGCCGTTCCGAGGATTATTCGTCTTCTCCCCATTCCGCTGCCGCTGCTGCCAGGCCTCTGGCTGCTGAGGAGAAGCAGGCCCAGTCGCTGCAACCATCCAGCAGCCGCCGCAGCAGCCATTACCCGGCTGCGGTCCAGAGCCAAGCGGCGGCAGAGCGAGGGGCATCAGCTACCGCCAAGTCCAGAGCCATTTCCATCCTGCAGAAGAAGCCCCGCCACCAGCAGCTTCTGCCATCTCTCTCCTCCTTTTTCTTCAGCCACAGGCTCCCAGACATGACAGCCATCATCAAAGAGATCGTTAGCAGAAACAAAAGGAGATATCAAGAGGATGGATTCGACTTAGACTTGACCTGTATCCATTTCTGCGGCTGCTCCTCTTTGCCTTTCTGTCACTCTCTTAGAACGTGGGAGTAGACGGATGCGAAAATGTCCCTAGTTTGGGCGACTATAACATTTAACCCTGGTCGGGTTGCTAGGTCATATATTTTGTGTTTCTTTTCTTGTATTCAACCTAGGGTGTGTTCGGCTAGACGGAACTCTTGCCTGGTTGCAAGTGTCGAGGCACCGATTGCTTGCTTAGGCTGTCTATACGGTCTCTTCCTGAGGGCTATTGTCCGTTAATACAGAATACAGTATGCTGTTAGTGGATTAGAGAGCTCGGTAATCCGGTCTCCTAAATGAACAAAAAAGTAGACGCTTTGAGGTTGAGCATATTTCGATTAAATCTTGGCTTAGGCCCTAGATCAAGGGTTTAGATCAGAATAAAATGAAAATTAGTGTTGCACGTATGCATATTGCATCAGAATCTTGCAGTGATTGTTTTAGTTTCCTGGGTTGCATTGATAGATTCTTTTAAAATATGACTGATTTGCATAACTTTAGAAGCAGAATAATTTTCAGTATATATGGTGCACATTGAGTGCAAAAAGTAGTTTTGTTAATGTTTTACACTTAAGTTACAACTTTGGACTGTATTTAGAAGTTTTGTAGTTTGAAATCAATAGTGCCATAATATACCTTATAAGGCGTTCTTACTAGATCTTTGTTATATTTACCTTTTTCTCTCCCTATGGGATGATGTAGGATAGGGCTTGAAATTTGCACTTCAGTAGCGTTTAATGTTCAGTGCTCTTGTCATAAACATGGAATGGATATTGAGTAGTTTTTGATCCCAGATGACAATGTGTAGGTTCAAGGGTATTGTGTGTGGCAAGTGAAGATTGCAAAGATAAAACTTCAGTTCATGCTTGAAATTTAAGTATTGTGATGCCAGAATTGCTGCTCACCGTTTTTAGATTTCAGGTTCTCTGACATCTTTTGGTATTGTTAATTTCACTGATTTGTGTAGAATGTCAAGTGAATTTTACCAGCTAATATCCAGAAATGCTGGCAAGAGAAGTTTACTCCAGCTTTAGATTGTAGGTATGTTAGCTTTTTTCATACAGTGTATTAAATTTACTGAGTCAGCTTGTTGAATAAGACAGAAGCCCGAGAATTTTAACAGTGTATAGCTTTAGTTGTCTAAAAGTTAGGCCTTCGGACTTCAAAAGTTAGTGGTCATCGAAAAGCATGAATCTTTGCAGTTTCAGGTACAACAGACTGGTTTTGGTTAGGGATGGGGATGGGGCCCTCATTTTGCAGAATGGAAAGTATTGACAGGAATTGAGAGCTATTGGTAGGCCAGTGTATAAGGTATGTGAAAACAGAAGTTATTGGTCTGAAGTGACTGAAGCATTTAGGCTCTATCAAGGCCTAAAATTTGGTAATATGAGTTTGGTAATGCGAATTGTGGCCGTGGACAATATTTAGTTAAAATTATGTAATTGCATAAGTACTAGCAGAGTATTTTTAATAAAAATTATTTCTTAGCAAGTATCAGTTGCATTTTGTCTAAAGGTAGCGTGACACTGCAGTGTCTATATGTCCTGCTAAAAATTGTGGGGAAGATTTTTTTTTAAGACAACGTTTTTATCGGGAGAGGTTTTATTCCCTTGGATTATGTTAGCTGCATATACATGTGCACAGTTAATTTTGCCCAAGTTTTTGTTTTGAAATGAATATAAAACTTACTGAAGAAGTAGCTTCCCAAAATTTAGTTTTCTGTTAAGTCAGTAATATTATTTTAAAACAGTATTTGCAAATTTTGAAGTTGGCATTAATTGAAAATGTTACTAAGGCTAAACTGGAAGATAAAAATGTTACTAAGGCTAAACCCGCTTGCCCAGAAGATAATTATGGAAAAAATTCTTTTGTGACTTCCAAAGCAGTCTACTGTTAGCATGAATTACTGACAGTCATCCAAATATATAGGAACAAAAAATTAAATGTTTATGTAACTTTGAAAAAAAAGCCTCTGAAGAAAATAATTGAATGCTGTCTGGGAGACAGATTTCTTTCAGCACTTAAAGTACATACACACTACTTTTACTTTTCCCACTTTATTTAAAATTGTCAGGGTTATTAAGACCTTAAAATTATTCTACCAGGTTTTTACATGTGAGCTGTGATGTGACTGGCATTTCCTTTGATTTCAGAGTATGTGGGTCTCTACACATGAAATTTATGTGACTTAAAACTTTCTCTAAAATTGTACTTTTAGTTATGCATAGAAAGCAGTATCAAATATTGTGTCAAATGACTAATAACACTTGATTTCTAGAGTTGTGGTTTTATTGAGCCAAAAGTTGGTATGAAAAAAAGTCAGTGAGGAAAGTCAATGAAGTGCTTGCTTTTTTGATAATTGCACTTCCAATAATTTTGATATTCCAACGTACTTGGTTTGCTTGCTTTTCTGTTTATGGGGGTGGGAAGGCATTAAAATGGTCATTGAGGACTTTGTCTTTGGCATGCTGTAGTATTTATTTCGGCAGCTAACCTGTGAAAAGTTAAATTCCTTTATGAAAGTAGTGATTGGAGTATTTTTATCTGGTAAAGAAAGATTAATAATGAAGCCATTTCTCTGACGAAAACTGAGGACAATAATTCAGTTTTAAAATATCGCAAAATTAAATTATTCTAAACATTTGTTAGTAGGGTTATATACTTTATATTAGTCTGAAAATAGTGCTGAATTTGAGACTATAGAAAAGTAGTGTATTTAGGGTATGTGGAAACTTTAGGCTTCTGTTGTATTTTTATTGTTTGGTAGATTTGCCTCTTTTCAAATAAATCTTCACAGGGAATACTTTTAACTTCTAGAGAGTACAGTGACTATTGAAGTTACCTAAATTACCTCAAGGTAAGTGATTACTGAAATTGATCATGAGGGTTTTAAAAAATATTCTATTCACAATATTTATTTTACATTGTTTTGTATCTGCTAAGTTATATTTCCTGAAAAACGTGACTGGACCACCTAATTGCTATATGATAACTTACAAACTTCATTTTTCATAGTGCTTATTCAAGAGTAAAGCACAACTGAAAGGAGTAATGTACAGTTTATGTGAGGAAAAAGGAATTTTATTGCTGCCAGTGTAAAAGTTTGCACAGCAGTATAGTCATCAATGCAGATTTACATTGGTTATAATATACTAAGTAAATACTAAATGATTAAAGATAATAAAATATGGTGAGGTATAACCACCTTCATTTTAAACTTAATTTTAGAAGATAGTAAAGTTCCTTTAGTACCTTTTTAGAATTTTATTTTCAATAACATGGGGAAAGCAACTGGTGATATTTTAATTTTTATATGAAACAGTGTATCTGCTTTCTTATAACCACATAAAATATATAAACTAAGTGTTACGAAATGGCTTACTTTTTGGAAGTGAAGAAGTCTTCAGTTCTTATTTTCTAGTGTTATTTTGAAATTTGCCTCCATTTGCTGTTTGTTCATTTGGTGATAGCGCAACACTTAAAAAAATATTTTAAGCTACTTCTGAAGTAATCACTTAAGTGACTTTTAATGGAGGAGTATTTGTTATGGGAAATTCAGTTCACAAAGTTTTAACATTAATTCACTTGAAGTAAACGTTTATTTTTAAATTTTCATCTCAATCTTTTTGGTAAGACAAAAGCTTAGGAAATCAATTTTATTATTGATATTGTGTGTGACTTCAGAGTTTGTAAAGAGAATTGTAAAAGTGTTGCATGCATATGACAATTTTCTGTTTAATTGAAATGTGAGGCCTCTGCTATACTACAAGGATTTAACTTCCAGAAAATGTGATATTAACATAGCTTAAGAAATGTATTTTTTTTTTTTCTGTAGAAACCATTGGGTTAAACAAACATTTCTGAAGTTTTATTACATAGAATCCATTAGTTCTTACTCTTGTTACTTTTTTCTTCATTTTTTCTGTTAAACTTGATTTTCAAAGTCAGCACTGAAGAATTCATCTCGTTGCCCGAATTCATTAAGAAAAGAAGTTAGGATTTGTTTTGAAGATAGTGACTTAGGAAATTTGTGAGATTGGGGTAGTCAGTTCTGTTTTACAATTGCTTTCTATCTAGTAGCTTTGAAATTAATGCAGTTGCTATCAGAAAGAATAATGTTGAGGTTAGACTGACCTTAGATTGGTAAGGATTTGCTGAGCAAACTGATAACTGTAAGTCTTTTATAGGGTGTATTACCGCCACATATACATTGTTCCGTAGGTGGTTAAAAGTATATTGGTCTGTGTTTGATGATTCTCTTTGTACATATTGAATATATGTATTCACTAATGTAAAATACTTTCATTTGTCAAGAAAGGTGAAATTAGTATATTGTACTTGACTCTTCACCTTTCCCCTAGTTTTTTGAATTTTTTTCATTGGTTGCAGAGGAAGTATTAGCAATTTCATTCTTCTAAAATAATTTGCACTGGATTAAATAAGTATTGGCAATTATTAATAGAAGAATAACATAATTTAGGGGTGAATTAATTTTAGTTGGGAAGTTTTTGTATAGTTAAGGTAGACTCTTCATTTGCAACAGTTGACATTAGGACATGTGTGGACATCTTCAAGGCATTACTTTTTGGCAGTGTTCAGAATTTTTTTATTTTTATTTTTATTTTTTTTTTTGAGATAGAATCTCACTCTATTGCCCAGGCTGGTGTGCAATGGCGGGATCTCGGCTCACTGGAACCTCTGCCTCCCAGGTTCAGGTGATTCTCCTGCCTGAGCCTCGCAAGCAGCTGGGATTACAGGTGCATACCACCATGCCCAGCTAGTTTTTGTACTTTTGGTGGAGATGGGGTTTCAGCACCTTGGCCAGGCTGGTCTCGAACTCCTGACCTCAAGTGATCTGCCTGCCTCGGCCTCCCAAAGTGCTGTGATTACAGGCGTGAGCCATTGTGCCCGGCCAGTGTTGAGAATATTTAGAGATGGATATTGTAGCTGTATCTGCCATCAAAGGAATTTTCTTGATCTCCACATAGTGTAAAAAAGAAGACTGTTTTTGCATTATATTTTAAGTAATTATACAAATAATTATTATTAGTACTTATCACTTTGAATATGAACAGTGAATCTAACAAGTATTTGAATTCTGTGTGTGTGTGTGTGTATGTGTGTATACAAAGTTAGGAAACCTTTTATCTTAATATTTATTAAAAATAAATTTTCGTTTCTTTGAAGAAAAGATTACCTTGGATTGTTCTAAAATTGTTCTGTAATTTTAAAATATGGTCAGATCTATTTTAAATTACATTAAAATATTGAGTATTACATTTATCTATACTTTTAAGCATATACATTGTTTCACTGTAGATTTTAGGGAGGCAGTGTGGGCTCTGGAGCCAGGCTGCTTGTTTTGTAATCCTGGATCTTCCATTTAGTAGCTGGATGACTTTGAGTAGGTTATTTAGATTTTCTCAATCTATTTTATCTGGAAAATGGGGATGATAATGGAACCTACCACATACGTTTATCTTGAATAGTAAGGGAGATAATATAAATAATTCCTTTAGCATAGTACCTGCCACATTGTAAATACTTACATGGTAGTTACTGCTCTGAAAAACTGTAATTTCAGGTTATGTATGAAGGGAAGTTATTTGTGTTTTATGGTGTATGATTATAACTGAATTTCCTCAGTTTGGGCCATGTTAGGATTTTAATTGTTTCAAGTTATAAGTGTCTTTAAAAATAAGGGTATTCCTTTAGGAAGTCCGAGTATGACATGTCTGTGATTTTGCTGTTTCATCAGAAATGGGAGATAAATCTCTGCTTACTCAAACTGTTGACCAAAGTAAATTATTTTGCTTTAAGATATAATCAAAAACTATTTGCTTTAAGATATAAAAGGCAAAAACTTCCTATTAGCATAGTGAAGTAGAATTTTTAAACTTTGTTATAATCTTAAATTTTCTTTAGTGTTGAAGATAGGTCAGTTTAACTATCATACATTTTTATTCACATAAAGTAAACTCTGCCTCAAATGTAATAAACTTAGTATGAGTTATGTAAACTTTGGTCAATAGAGGTGTATTTCTTAGCATTTCCTTTTGAAAATTTCAGCTTTTCGAGGAAGTCTTGCAACTGAATGTCAAGTTACATTTATTACAATAAAATTTACACTTAATATAATCTGTAATGCATTAATATAATATGGGAACTTTTAAAGTATTCAATCTCTGTATTATTGTGTCCTATTTCCACATTTGGCCAGGATTCTCAATATGATTTAGGCGCAAGACGTGAGAAGAAAGAACTAAAGAATTTTTTTCTTAATGTTTTCTTATTGAATATGGGGAAAGATGAAATAAGCTTATCTGTCCAGTAAAGGCCATTGTGTGTACATAGGGATTGTTCTTTTTTTTCCCCCCCTTGACCTGCACTGATTTCCCAGATGTACCACAGCACCCTTAGTAGTGAAGCACTTGACTTCCAGTGAGTGGATTTTTGTGTGTGTGTGTGTGTGTGTGTGTGCGCGTGTTTTATATTGCAGAGTGAATACACTCTGTCTGATACTATGTAACTGTCTGATTATGTGATTTTTTTTAATGCATTTTATGTGTTTTGTAAACTAGCTATATTTTTGGTCCATGTCTAGGTTGTAGAGTTGAATTGTGCATTTTGGCATCTTGAGCACAGCTGAGTTTTGTAAATCAATCTCTCTCCTTGCGCTTAGTTTTTGCTTTGGATCACTACCTAAAACTTACTATTGATTTAATACTAGATCACTTCAGCATAGCTTTGACTTTTATTTCCTTTGGTTTTTGTAGATTTTCAGGCTGAAGTACAATAAGCTTCTCTGTTCTTTACTAGTGCAAAGATTGTATTCTGTGAATTTTGTTTGTTTAATACTTTTGATCTTTTGAAGAGGATGTAATTATTTGAGGTATTATGAAATGCATTGTGATTTGAATTAGATACTCTTTCAAGATGGAATTTTGCTCTTGTTGCCTAGGCTGGAGTGCAGTGGTGCGATCTTGGCTCACTGCAATGTCCGCCTCCTGGGTTCAAGCGATTCTCCTGCCGCATCCTCCCAAGTAGCTGGAATTACAGGCATGCGCCACCACGCCTGGCTAATTTTATATTTTTTTTCAGTGGACATGGGGTTTCTCCATGTTGGTCAGGCTGGCCTCGAACTCCTGACCTCAGGTAATCTGCCTGCCTCAGCCTGCCAAAGTGCTGGGATTACAGGCATGAGCCACCATGCCTGGCCTCAGATACTCTGTTAATTAGATGCATTTAAAAATTTAACCCACCATAGCTGGCCTGAATAGTTGTATTTTTAGAGTGATTAGTAAATATCATATACATGTTTAAAGTTACAAACTTTTTGCTTATTTTAAAATGCAGGATTCTTTTCCATTTAAAATTCCCTCTCTTTGTGAGACTTTTTGAGTATTCTGGTTACTCTAAACTGATTGGAGATTTAGATAGAATTGAAAACTGTACTTTTAAAATGAAATTTTGGGGATGTCATTAAGCTTGATTTTTTTAGGTTTTTTTTTTTTTAGTGTGTATTATAAATTATTTCACATTGTCAGCGATAAAATGGAATACGTGGGATTTTTTTAAAAATTTATTTTATTCATTTTTCTAAGGTAAAAACACTGTTTTGCTAGGCTTAATTTGACCATGTTGTAAAATTTATTGTATACCTTGAAAGAATCATTTATGAAAGATATTGAATTAGCTAGTATATACTCTGTCTTATGTAGTTTTTGATTAACAGTACACTTTTTAAATCATTAGCTCATTTGATTTTGCAAAGAAAAACAGGCAACCTAAGAGGCAAACAGAACAGGCATTACTTTTTTTTTTCTTTCTTTTTTAATTTTTGTTTTGTAACTTCGGAATTGTAGCTCCAGTGGAATCAGTATCTTGTTAATGGCTAGTGAAAGAAATGAGTCTGAAGAAGGATGCCGGGCTTTTTTGGCACTCGGTGCAGTGTTTTTCCCATTATGTTACATCAGTGGTTCTTAAACTTCAGTGTGTTAGAATAACCTGAAGGGCTTATTAAACTATGGATTGCTTGCTCCACCCCCAGAGTTTCTGATTCAGTAGGTCTGGATTGGGACCTGAGAATTTTTATTTCTTAGAAGTTTTCAAGTGATACTGATTCTGGTGGTCTGGGGATCACACTTTGAGGATCACCGATGAACACTATCTCCCACCAAGCAAACCCTTAACACGTTGTGCTCCTTTAGGTTATTAGAATTTATACATGCATTATCTCATTTGATCTGTAAACTCTAAGTAGCTTTGCATGGAAAATGTTACCCTGATTTTATAGACGAGATAGTGAGTTTAGAAAGGCAGTATGGTGGAATGGAGCATAGATTTGGAGTTGGCTAGACCTAAAGTCCAGATTAAATCTCTGCTCAAGGCTGGGCATGGTGATTTACACCGGTAATCCCAGTACTTTGGGAGGCCAATGTTGGCAGATTGCTTGAGTCCAGAAGTTCGAGACCAGTCTGGGCAACATGGGGAGACCCTGTCTCTACAAAAATATACAAAAATTAGTCGGGTGTTGTAGTGCGCACTGGTAGTCCCAGCTACTCAGGAGGCTGAGATGGGATCACCTGAGACTGGGACTTTGACGCTGCATCAGGCTGTGATTGGGATACTGCACTACAGCCTGGGCAACAGAGTGAGACCCTCTCTCAAAAATAAATAAATACATCTCTGCTCAGCCACTTCTCAGTTATGTAGATACACTGCCTAACCTTAGTGAACCCTGTTTCAGCATCTCCAAAATGGGAGTAAAAATCCTAAATTTGTACAGTGGTTTTTTAGCTTTATTAAAAGTGTAGGTGAGGTCTTTTTTCAGATTATTGATTGCCATCTGGGGATGATCCTCTTTCACCTCCTGTAAGACTTTTAGCATTGTCTGGAGACATTTTGGTGGTCACAGCTGGGGTGGTGGAGTGTGCTATTGGCTAGGGGTTTGAAGCCAGTGATGTTGCTTAACATCCTGTATGGCACAAGACCCCTCCCCGTCAATGAAGAATTATCCCAAAATGCTGTGTAAAATGTCTGGTATATAATAAGTATAATATTTGATGAAAATCAGTACCTTTGCCCTCAGGTGTGATATTTAAGAAGGTCAACTTACCAATCAGTGATGGAGTTAGTCCTAACATCTGGGTTTTCTGACTGCTGCTAGGCCAGTATTCTTTGTATTAGAATAAGAGCTTTGTCCACAGAAGATATCCCTAATAACAAAAAAGGTTTATTTGCAGAGGGCTCATGTGTTCTTTGGCTGATTATGAAAGTGTTGCTTTGAACTTCTGTTAGAAAAGGTTGAAGATGTTTTCCGTAAGTGTTTTTAAGTATAATTCTGTATGTAGTATTCAGAAGGATGTTTAAATTTTTTTTTAATTTTGCTAGTAGTTTTTAAAGTAATCCTTTTTCCTTTAATTATGTATTGTTGAACTGTTGGGAGTTACTTTTACTATTTTGTTATTTAATGCATTCTTTGACCATATGCTTTTTTATTCTAAAGCTGTTTTTATTATAGTCAGATATGATGAAGTTAAATGTACAATGTAAAATTGCAAATTTCTGACGAGCTATACGAACTTCTTAAATATTTCTAGGTAAAGAAAATAGGGCTGACTCTAAGGTTCTCTGATCCATGTGTTGCATTCTTTTCTAGGCCCTAAATTTGCTATGCCAGCCTGTTGAATTAAAGTGCTTTATTTATCTAAATTAGAAACTTGTATTAAAGTGAAGTTTTAGGAAAAAAAAACCAAAACGGAATGGAGTTTTAGGTTAGCCCAGAGATGGGAAGATGCCAAGGGGGTAACTTTAGTGGATTCTGAATTTTTTGGTTTTGTTTTGTTTTTAGGGCAGACAAATATAATTACGAAAGTGTTCTAGGAATAGATTGCTGTGATTTTTTTTCTGTTTGCGTGATTTTACAATTTGCTTTGCCTCTCACTTTTGAATGCAGAATAAAATGTCAAGGCCTTATTTTTAAAAAAATTCTTAAGAAATTTAAGATTTGACGTTAACAATTCTTTTTGAAATACAGAGGATATTTTGAGATACCAATTATTTAAGACAAATAGGACTCATTGTTACAATTCAGTTGAATAAGGCTTATGATGTTTATTTCAGTGTATGAATGAAAACTATGTGCTTATTGTACTTAAGAAAGTTTCTTTTATTAAAAACATGACTAAAAAGAATTTTAAAAATCACCCATTGTCATACTTCTGTGAAACTTAATGTTTTCGTTTTAGCTTCCAGTTTTGTTCATGTGCATGTACTTTCAAGCCTAGTTCATGAACTTGAGGGTGTTCTTTTTAAAAAATAATTTCCGTAGCACTTTGTCGTTGCCTTAATTATTTTAAATGGTGAAATCATCAGAAATATTTATTTTCCTGTACTTACACATTTATTAAACTTGTTTCCGTCTTTTTTTTATTTTCTGATTTTTTTAATGGATTTAAGATGACCTAAATATTAGAGAAGATTTTCATGGTTTTGATTCATGAAATCATAATGTTATACAAACCCAACTGAAGTATTAGAGCCTTGAAGCTTTTTCCCCCTAAATTACATACAGTAACTCTACTTGTATTTAATACTGAAAGCATATTTTACTTATTTAAGTGAGACTAAGTAAAATTTAGCTGAATACTTTTGATCTATCAATTTCCTTTTCCTGTTGTAAGAATATTACATTGTGTTGAAATTAAAGTGGATATAGAAGGTAATTAGAATAAACCGCCACATCATTTTTATAGTAAAGTGGTAATAACACTATTGCTTTGTTTTTTTAATCAAAAGGAGTATTGACTTGTAATGATGTTACTGTTCCCCGAAGCATGTTTTGAATGGTTTATATTTGCACAGTTGCCCAGGTAATCAGTGTGATATTAATTGATCAATTTGCTATATTTGCATTTTTAATCAGTACTAGTATTTGTGCTTAAAAATTTTTCATTTGTTTTATCATAATTTTTAAGTGTCAGATACTAAAACAAATAACCTTTATTCAATTATAATTTTTTTTTATCAATGAGGCGGTATTCATTTATTCATATAGTTAGAACAAAACAATATTTAAAATATTGAGGTAGAAACAAATTAGTCTCTTTTTAAATAAAAGCCAGATTACTTGTTAGACTACCATTTTTCCAAATGAGGTAAAATTGTTTCAACTCTTAAACTTAAGGAGATTTTGATCTAAGTGTGGTATGTACCTTCTTGTGGGGTGCTAATGAAAACAGGGATGGCAAAAAGAATTTTGTTTGTGAGTGTACGCATTTATGCTTTTTGGCAACCCAAGAAATACTCTTACATCTGAATATCTTCCATGGACTAGCTGTAGGAAATCTATATAAAATAAATAACTTAGTATACTGAAAGTATGACACAGTTTTACATATCTAGATTGTGGTTATGATTATATATATTACTATAAGATATGCTAAGGTGCTGGTTATTAATACTATTTGGATTTTTTTTTTAATACTGAAAAGGTTACACAGATTGTGATTATTGTGTAGTGTCCAAGAACTAAGGCCTACCATCTGTTACTCAAATGTATGAAAAAGTTAAGATAATTTAGTGATATAAGTGGTTTTGACACCACTGTTTTTGGAATAATCTAATTATGATTTTTATAAAGACTAATATCAAATTTTAAACTTTTGCAAAAATGAAACCTAATAGTTATACTGTTATTTATATTTTTCTATTAAAATACAGATACTGGCTGAGAACTAGAGATTGTGTAATAAACGCCTGGCCTTTAGTCATTTGGTGGTTTTGTTTTTTGTTTTTTGTTTTTTTCTCAATTGTTTGGATAGTTAACTGGACATCATGTTTTAACTTGAGATATTAAGTTATACAAGATTTTGATATTTTAAACTAGTTTTCCTAATAGGCTGAGATATATAAGAATTCAGTATTACAGGACTCAATCAGGGAGCTGATTTAATAAGAATTTCTTAAAAATTTGTTTAAATGTTTTTCAAGTTCTTTGCTTCATCTTCTACAACTTAATTCTTGTCTGTATGCAAATTAGCTTCCCCATTTAAAATTTTGCTGTTGCATTTTAAGCCACTTATAGAAGTTGTTTCTGTAACTTTCACCCACAAGAATTTGGTCTTACCAAATTGTATAAGTCTTTAAAATTGTGTATTTGGCTTAATATTATAGAATCTGATTGATTTTAATTTACCTTGTTTTATTTATTATGTTGACATTTTCTTGAGAAATTTGTTATGCCAAATGATTAACATAATAATATTTAAGTTTAGATATGGTTTTGAATTTACGTTTTCATATGCAACTTTGTGTCTGTGGCCTATGTTTGTTTTTTTTTTTTTTTTTTTTTTTTTTTTTTAACAAGAAACATCTTGCCAATTTTTAGATTAATCTGTGAGAAAGATTACTTTACTAGAATCAGTTTGTAGACTTCGGTGAGAACTGAATTATAGGCTATGAAAAAAATACCTTTTGGGCCTTTCTGAATAGACATGTATACATAAATTATATCTCTTACATTAAGTGAGGCACATATGTAGGTGAGATTTTTACCCGAATATTAAAAGTTTAAAAGTCATTACCTATTCTGTTTACTTAATAGTATTTAAAGGGTGTGAAAGGTGTTATGTGTTTCTGTCCCTTGTTTTTATTCCTGTCTCTCCCATCTAACTATTGGCACTTTTATCTTCCCATGTATTAAACTTGTATGTTTTAAAAGCTTATTTACTGGTTGAAACGGTTAACTTAGTTTTTTCTCTGAAGTTGCAGCCTAAATATTTTCTGTTTTTTTGTATGTCCTTTCAATATGAAAATTCTGCAGCTAATCATAATTAGTAATTGTACTTTTTCACCATTACAATAGTTGGTTTCATAATAAAATGGTATTCCTTCAATAACAAGCATTTATAGGTGGTTTATTAAAACTAAGGGTGTTATCTATTCAAACCAAGCAGTACAGACTTACTTTTGAATCTGTTAATATGTTTTACAATTGCATATTATTAAAATTTAAAATGATTTTGACTAGTATTTTAGTATATGTAATTTTAGATATTTTGATAATTCACTACTTGAGAATGAATTGTCAAGTAAGATTATAAAGTTGATGTAATAGTTAAAATAACCTTCAGTGGGAATAGGAATCATTTAATATTGTTAGATATTTATATTATTAGAACAATCTTCTATGATTCTTACTAATATAGTAATGAATAACGGACAATATGTTTGCTTTCATATTTAAAAATTCACGTTCATTTCTAGTTTATGTTTTTCTTTAGACTAAAATTCTGCAGCACTTAGACAAAGCTATTTTTGCCAGTTGGAAAAAAAGTAAGTAATTTCCAACCAATTTCCTGGCTTGCAGTATAGAATAAAGAGACTTGATTTTATTACATTAAAGCCAAATATAAAATGATGCAATCTAGCACACACTTGTTTGGAACTTTTCTCTTTTAAATATTCAAATTAAGAGGGCGTTGAAAGGTAGATTTTGATTATTATTAGCAACTATAAAAGTTTTGCAGTTGGCTTATTGGAAAAAGAAAACTCCTTGCCAGAGACACATTTGTATTAGAACTTTGTTTTCTGAGTACCTTATGTATAGTAGGTTTCAAGTATTGGTGAATTCGTTCATGGTTAGGTCTGCATAATTACTGCATATGGAAATTTTGGAATCTTATTTTTTCAAAATGCAGCTATTGAGAGAATATGCACTAAATGTTACTAGATCTTTGTTTTTCAAAATACTGGTATCTCTTAACATCTTCTGCACTTTACCTGTTTGAATATCTTTTTTGCTGTAAAAATTAGTGGCCTTATGTCTTTCTGCATAATTATAAGAGTAGCCAAAACCTCTTTTAGGGTAATCACCTCTGGCAGAATAAATGATAAAAGCATAGCTTTTGTAAGCAGAATGATATTACAGAATCAACTTATAAATCTAACGTTGAATGTAAAGATGAGTATTAAAGGTGCTGTTTTAGGAACTTTATGGTATTGCCGGGTCAGCATTACGATTTTAACTTTTTACAGTTTTTCATATGCTTTTTTTGTGATTTTGCTGTAGAAAATTAGTTGGCATTTGGCTTAGTTCAAGTATATGATGCTGTTGACAAGTATGTCTGACACATGTCATTGAACTAATAATATTTTTGAAAGCTGATAATGTAAGTTATATCTATATTTTGATTCTTCATTAGTGGTCAGTCTTAGATGTTTTTAGTGAGAGCAAAACTATAATATATGTGTGTGTGTGTGTGTGTGTGTGTGTGTGTTTTAACAGCAGCAGAGTTCTGAAACAGGAAACCAGTCTTATCATATTCGTCCAGAGACCTAGGAAGAAGGTAATTGTTTGGTATACTCGTTAAAACCAGTTAGTTGGGCAACTTAAATTTTTAGAGGATCACAGATGTAGGCTTGAGCAGTTGTAGATAATTTCTTTTTTTTCTTTTCTTTTTATTAAGATAGAGTCTCGCTCTGTCACCCAGGTTGGAGTGCAGTGGCGCGATCTTGGCTCACTGCAACCTCTGCCTCCCAAGTTCAGGCATTTCTCCTGTCTCAGCCTCCTGCGTAGCTGGGATTACAGGTGCACGCTGCCATGCCCAGCTGATTTTTTGTATTTTAGTAGAGACGGAGTTTCACCGTGTTGCCCAGGCTGGTCTCGAACTCTTGAGCTCAGGTAATCTACCCACCTCGGTCTCCCAAAATGCTGGGATTACAGGCGTGAGCCACCATGTCTGACGATAGATTATTTCATAATTAATACCTGCTATGAAGAAAAGTTGATTAAAATAGTTGAGAAGTCTAGTGCACTGTCAGCTAATATACTAAATTATACTTTGGATTTTAGAGTATTGCTAACATTATCAGTGAGTGACTTGATATCTTCCTGAAGTTCTAATTTGCTTAACTTTAATCGAGGTTCAGAGCACCTTGATTGTTCCCTTAAAAATTAAATTTTGTAAACCTGTGTGTAATTTTCCTGTATCTGGTTTGGATAGATAGCTTTAAAAATGGTTCTTAAGTTCAATGAGTTCAATTGGGAAAGTAAGTTAGTTCTATTTTAGATGTGTGTCACTGGAAATTATCTTTCCCTGTTTGTTACATGCACATTATTACAAAGTTGTAATCAGTGTTTTCATACTGTTCTCTGGTCTGTTTTTTTTTTTTTTTTTCCACGAATACACTTCATTTGTCAACAGATACTTTTAAAGCTATAGAGGTAATATTTCATCAGGTGAGGCTAACTACCATGGTTTGTTTGCTGTACTGTGTTAGGGTTATTTTTATTTTTTTCTTTTATAAACAGTATAGTTGTGTATATGTTTATATAGTTTACTTTTGGTTTATTAGAATATATTGCTAGAGTGGGATTACTGGATTAAAGAGTGTACAGTATTTTAGTTTGTTTTTACAAGTTGCAGATTTGTTGCCAAATGAACCAGTTTGTAGTATTGCTAACGAGAAGAATTACTAGCAAGTCTTGATATTACTTTTGAAGAGTGTGATGATTCCATTTAGGAAGATATCTAAACTTCTATTTCAAAGCAAAAGTGTGTGCAGATTTCTTACTCATGACAGATTCATATAATATAAAAACATGAAAGTTGTGAGGTCAGGTTGTTTGGAGAAGTAGAAAACTTCAGTAGAGTTTATAGATAGGCAGTCTTCCTTTCTGGTTTGGCACTGACAGCAGATTAACTAGAAAGTGTTAGAAGGAACCTAAAATTTATGCTAAAGTCGATTTAAGTTAATTAATATGCCAGAATTCCTCCTTTTGCAATTTATTTATAAACATACCATGTTGAGTTGCCTTGTAATGAGATATTTAAACTAAATTTAAATAACAGAATTCATGCACCATCTAATAACAACCCCTTATTTACGATTATAGAGTCCTTTTCAATTTTATAGATATTTTCATGTATCCCATTTAGTCCTTGAAATAATTAGCGAAGAAGTTACACAAGTGGTATTATCCTTATTTTACAGAAGAACAAAACAAAAATATATATATGGCCCAGAGACTGAGTGATTTACCTGAGGTTATGGGCTTGAGATTGCATAGCTGGAAGTAGAACCTTGGTCTTCTATATTAAATGACAATATTCATTAAGTTCTTAGCACAGGATTTGGTACCTAGTAAATATTTAAATGTTCCTGTGTTATTCCTGACTATTCCTTCTTTATTCTTAAAACCCCATTTTTTGAGCACTCTTCCTCTTAATATTTATAGTTCAAGCTTTGTACCTCTGTACCTTTTTCCCTTTAGAAAATAAGATTTTAGGCTGCATTAATTTGATCTGTACAGGAATGATTATATGTTTTATATATTGGGACAAATTCCTCCTTTTTTTTAATACTCTAAGTTCTAGGGTACATGTGCACAATATGCAGGTTTGTTACATATGTATACATGTGCCATG
>NW_012103987.1:3201872-3218484 GCF_000951045.1 Mandrillus leucophaeus
TCTTCCACAATGGTTGAACTAGTTTACACTCCCACCAACAGTGTAAAAGTGTTCCTATTTCTCCACATCTTCTCCAGTACCTGTTGTTTCCTGACTTTTTAATCATCACCATTCTAACTGGTGTGAGGTGGTATCTCTTTGTGGTCTTTGCCTTTCTCTGATGGCTAGTGATGTTGAGCATTTTTTCATGTGTCTGTTGGCTGCATAAATGTCTTCTTTTGGGAAGTGTCTGTTCATATCCTTTGCCCACTTTTTGATGGGGTTGATTTTTTCCTGTAAATTTGTTTAAGTTCTTTGTAGATTCTGGATATTAGCCCTTTGTTAGATGAGTAGATTGCAAAAATTTTCTCCCATTCTGTAGGTTGCCTGTTCACTCTGATGGTAGTTTCTTTTGCTGTGCAGAGAAGCTCTTTAGGACAAATTATTCTTAAATAATGAACAGTTGACACTTTTTCAACTGGAAAATTCAAGGAACTGCTCTTTCTGCTTTCTGCTCAATATGAATCTTCAATTTAGAAATGAGAGCCCATCATTAACAATTCAACATAGCTTATTAGAAAAAAAAACCTAGTAAGAAATGTAAAATCTTTGATTAAATGAGAAAGTAATAGAAGTTCATGAGATTTGTATTTAAAGCATACATTCATTAGAAAAGTTGATAATATGGATTTAACTGTGACATAATTGGAAAATACTTGTTTAAACTTAAAATTTTAAAAGAAATGTAAATGTGATGTAACTTTCGAATCAGTTGCTGAGTTTCTTTTTTGCTCACAAGAACCCTAACTGTGTGTTGTTTGAAAGCACTGATGGAAATCAGGGAAAAATCTCCAGAAGTTCCTAGGAAATAAAACTGAGTGATAAAGTCCTGGTATCTGCTAACTTGCCTTCCATTCCTGTTATCTTCTCTTCTTAATCTGATTTCATTAATTCTTTCACCCTGGCTACTGGTTTGAGTCAGTGTTTTATGAGTCACACAGCTTCAGATTTTGCTTTTGAAGCTTTTTGTTCATTACCTCTAAAACTGTATTATCACTTTCTATTTTATCATTCATATTTCATGTATATGTTATAGCTTCTAATTGTTACTGCAACTTTTAGTTAGCAATGATTTAAAAAATATCTGTGATCTGTGGAAATAATTATTCTTAAAATAGTTATGGCAGAAAAGTAGTTATTGGTTGTAACACTGCATTTTACTGTATAAGTTGTTGAAGGATAAGCATACCTATATATTAAGCACTACAAAGAAACTTTTTACAATAGCTTTTAGCAAACCATCATAGTTAAAATAAGATTTAGTGTACATATCAGGAATACGTTCTTAATGAAATAAGATTTAGGAAGCTATTTTTAGTTACTATATCCTACTTGAAAATTGTAGTTAAATTTCTAGCATATACCCCATTAATTTAGATGCAAATACAGATTTGAGATAAGATAGATACATTATTTAGATGTCAACTCAGAAGTTGTTCAAGAAAAGATATTTTGTTATTTAGATGTAACTTGGAACATATTTCTAGTGTTTCAAGTTATGATTGGATGCCTAGAACAGGCAATAAAAATTTACTTAGCTGGTAAGGATAGCCACATTATTTCAAATATAGTTTAGCTATATTATAGATTAAATTGATTTCTGTGGACAGACTTTAGAACTTAATTACATTTTTTTTCTTTGGGAAGGTATTTGTTCTTTGGTGAGAAAGGATTCTTGTAACACCTAAGTCAAGACTGTCCAAACATGGCATATGCAGTTTACCAATCAAAACAAACTAATCACTTAAAATCTGTGTATTTTGTTTTATTTGAATTATACCTCAATTAAAACAAATTTAGCATGTGGGAGGAAACTGTCTACTATATCTGAGATCTCTTGGAGCTGTGGTAACCATCCAACTTAGGCAAAATAGCTAGTACCATGTATGCATTTCTATATATACAGAAATATACTGTATATTGTATATACAGTAATCACTGATATGAGAAAAATAATTTTTTAATCGGGAAATATTTTATCGCTAGTATATATTGAGTGCTTATTATGTGCTTTATATACATTGGACTCATTTAATCCTCAACACAACAACCCTATGTAGTTCATACTAGAATTATTCCCATTTAAAGATGGGGAAAGTGATGTTTAGAGAGGCTAAGTAACTTGCCCATGGCCAAAGTATTAGAACTGGGATTTGAACATGGGTAGCCTGATTCCTAAGTAAATGACCACTAACATTAAAAAGACATAAACATAGAGATGTTTGTTACAATGTTTGTCATAATACCTAAAAATTGTGAACTAGTTAAATGTCCAACAGTAGTAAAATGGTTCATTAACCCACGGTACACCCATCAATATAATATTATATTGTCATTTAAAATTGTTTTCCCAAGTTTTGTATCGGGAAAATATAATAAATTTTTGAAAAATGTAATAGGATATACTGTATGTATAATACAGTTATCACTATGTAACCAACATTTTTATTTCCATCAAAAATTAGTTAAAGGAATATAAATCTAAGAAGTGTGAAAGGTACTACAATTGAGTACTAGATTTGTGTTAATATCTTTTATATTTATCTCTTGCATTTCCTATATTGGCCCTGTTTACTTTTAAAATAGTAAAAATCATATGCTCTATTTTAAAACAATGTTAGTTTATTAACCCAGGAATAATAGCTAACTATACATTCATATTTGATAAAATAAAAAGACACTCATCATAAGGGATACATACGTATGCTAGTATATGACATTTTTTAAATCACATGAGTAATTTGTAATCATCATAGAAATATTAGAAATTACAAATAAGCAAAACACACACACTGAAAATTTAGTGTTCCCAAATCTAAAACTCAGACATAGTATTTTTTTCTTTTGGGATTGTATATTAGATATGTTCTTAAGTTACAATAACATAAATACTTAAAAATCAAATTGATACATTAAGAATTTCAACGAGTAAAACTTTTTGTTAAGCTTTGATGTTCTTTAGAAAGATTAGGTTATTCTGCAAGTCACTGTCATTGAAAGAAAAGTAGTTACAGTGGGGTCTTATGGGATAAGGCATTACCATTTGTTCAATTGAGAGACAGCTATCACTATGTTTTAAGCATTGTTCATGTATTAGCTCATTTAATCCTCATAGCAACCTTGTATGATAGGTACCTTTACTAGCCCCATTCTACTTAGGAAGCAGGCACAGAAAGAGTATGTATTTTGCCTAAGGTGGCACAATAAGTGAAGCTGGAGTTCAAGTCCCAGCAAGTTGGTTCTAGACTGTATGTTATTAACCATTATACCATACTGCTTGCAAGTAGATCTCTAGATGTCAGAAATACTCATCTTCCTCTGGTTACCTGGTTGTTATAAATCTTTATGCTTAATACTTACGTCATTATATGTAAATTTCATATTAAACACTCAACTTATTCAGAAGAATATGAGCTAAGTGTAGGTTAAGGCTGTTTTCTATCAGAAATCATATATATATGTATTCCTCAGTTTTTATGTTGTTTAGTTTTTCTGAAAGTATGTCAAATTTTATAACATACGGAGAAGTATAAATGTACATTAGAAAGATTTTGTTTATTTGTGTAATTTGTGGCATAAGAAATATTTGCCTCAAGATTCGGTGCTTGTTTAGGTAGTTGCTGGATCCCTTTTGGAAATGTCAGTAGATATTCATACTGTCTTTTGGAATTTTTTCAATTTTAACATTTTATTAGTAAATGTAATTACAGGTTAGTAAATCACTTTTATTTGAACCTGTTTCCTTTGAAAGTTTTATATTTTTATTTGGAAATAGAAAAACGTTAACCTCCTCTTGTTGGGCAGTATGGTGTAAAACTTTTGGGGTTTGGAGCTTCGTATATAATCTGGGTTCAAATTATAACTTACTACTTACTAATTTGGGCAAATTACCCAGTCTTTTTGACTCTCAATTTCTTTGTCTGTGAAATGTAGTACTATTTAGGATTGTTAGGATTAAATGAGAATATATTTGGCATACTGTCTGGCACATGATACTTAACAGGCACTAGTTGTCTACATCTTTCTAACTTATGGATGCCAATGTCTTGGGTAAAATCTCAAACTCTATGAGTAAGGAAGGTGAGAATTTGAAGAAAATGAAACCTTAAAAAGATTGAATTCCTAGACTCCATTTAAAGGAATAAATAGGTCATGAACAAGACTTGCTCTGCAAAGGCTTCCATGTTGATCCTGGTCTTTGACTCCTTATCTGTCTGATTAAATTGAATTTGCTGCCATAGCATCCTTAAAGCTGGACCTTACCTTGTCAGTCCTGCCTTCTCCATGTTGCTTTGTGTGTAAGCTTCACTGGACTGCTTGCTTTTTGCTGAATATTTTATGTATTTCCATATGTCTACTTTAGCCTTTGCTTGGAATGTTCTAACTGCTCTTGTTTCTTCCTCTGTTTACTGATTTCTGACTTAACTCTTAAGGATTATCTAATATATTCCCTACTTGGTGAAGCTTTATCTGTGTCCCCACGGAATTAATCCTTCCCTCTTTAACTCTTAAGCTATCTTATTTTTTATATAATAGGGCCTTTGGCACAATTATAGGTCTGTGTGTCTGTCTTCCCTAATAGAATAGGAAAGCCTTGAGGACAGTAGTCTTTGCTTACTTAGCCTTATATTCTCAGTGCCCCTTGTACAAAACGTTCAATATATGTTTGAATGATTATGTGAATGAAGGAGGGGCCAACTGAGTTTACTTTAATGATTATGTAACACCCATTTATGTATAGTTATAGACTTGTCTGAAATGAGTTAAATCCTTTGCAACCTTTGCTACTATGCTTTGAATGTCTCTTACAAAACTCATGTTGAAATTTAATTGCCATTGTGATGGTGTTAAGAAATGGGACCTTTGAGAGGTGGTTAGGTAATGGGATCTCTATCCTTATGAGAGGATTAATGCTGTTTGCATGGTAGTGCATGAGTTATCTTGGGAGTTTGGCCTCTGTCTCACGTGCTTCCTTACCTTCTGCCATGTGGTAACGTAACACAAAGATCCTTGCCAGATGATGATGCCATGCTCTTGGACTTCCCAATCTCCAGAACCGTGAGCCAAATACATTTCTGTTCATTCTAAACTACCTGTTTTGTGGTATTCTAGTAAAGCAACATAAAACTTACTAAGAAAACTGGTAGCAAGGGTGTGATTGTTGCCATAACAAATACCTGAAAATGTGCAAATGGCTTGGGTTCTGGGTAGAGAAGGATGGAAGAGTTTGGATAAACAGACTAGAAAAAGCCTGTGTTGCTGTGAATAGAGCATTAAGGACAATTCTGATGAGGATTCAGAAGAAGAGAGCTATATGGAAAGTCTGGAACTTAGAGACTATTTAAGTTGTCATGATCAAATGTTGGTAGAACTGTAAATGGTAAAGGTCATTCTGATGAGATCTCAGAAGTGAAGAACAAGATACTGGAAACTGGAGTAAAGGCCATCCTTGTTAAATAGTTGCAAAGTACTTGGTGAAATTATGTTCATGTCCTAGGATTTTATGGAATGCAGAATTTAAGAGTGATGAACTAGGTTATGCTGCAGAAGACATAACTAAGCAGTAGAGCATTCAGGCTACTGGATGACTCCTTTTAACCACTTAAACTAAGCTGGGGGAAGGGAATGACTTGAAGACAGAATTTATAATTAAAAGAGAGGCAGAATGGAAATACTTGAAAAATTTGCAGCCTGGCCATAGTAAAGAATGCAAAAGGTGTGTTTAGGAGAGCAAACTTAGGGTGTGGCCCAGGAACCATTTGCTAAAGAAATTAATATGCCTAGAAGAGAGTCAGTTGCTGTTTATCAAGACAGTGGAAGAAGACCCCAAAGACATTTTGGAGATCTTTGAGGCTGCCTGCCCCATCACAGGCCCAGAGCTCTAGGACGGCAGAATGGTTTGTGGCTCAGGTGGTCCTTCACAAGCTTGCTGCCCAGGACTACCTCAGCTCCCCATATTTCAGCCCAGTGGGCCTTGGCTGTCCTAGGTCTGGTTCAGAGGGGCCCAGGTGTGGCTTAGGCTACTGCTGATTACTCAAATGGTAAACCTTGGCAGCGTCTATATGGTGCTAATTCTGCGGGCTCACAGGATGAAAGAGCTGTAGGAGACATGGCTACCACCAGCAGGACTTCAGAGGATGATGGGGATAGTCTGGGAGAGACTTGTCACAGACTTCGAGCCTCTACAGAGTGGAAATGTGGGATTGGAGTCAGTACAGAGAGTACCTGCTAGGGCATTGCATAATGGAGCCATGGCAGCAGGCCACCACCGAGGCTTCAGAACTGTAGAGCTACTGGTATGCAGTGCGAGCCTGGGAGAACTTGAGGCTTGAGACTCTAACCTGTGAAAGCTGCATGGGCTCAGTCCAGCAAAGCCATGGAGGTGGGGCTTCCCAGGGTCTATTGGGATGAAACGAATGTATTTTGTAGGTGAGAAGGGCATGAGTTTTGGGCAGAATGCTATGCTTTGGATGTTTCCTTCAAAACTCATGTTGAAACTTCATTGCCATGTGGCATTATAAAGAGGTGGAACCTTTCAAAAGTGGTTAGGTTATAAGGGCTTTGCCTTCATTAATGGATTAATGCCATCATTGCAGGTGTGGGTTAGTTATCTCTGGAGTTTGGCCCCCTTTTTCTCTATCATGTGCTCATGCCCACTTTTGCCATGTGATGCCTTCTACTGTGTTATGATGCATCCAGAAGACCCTCACCAGATGCAGCCCCTTGATCTTAGACTTCTCAGCTTCTAGAACTGTGAGTGAAATAAACTTAATTTTCTTTATAAATTACCCCATCTGTGGTAATTATTAATTAGTATTTATAGTGCAAGGATAAATTTCAAGTTTAGCCCTTGTTAGAATGACCACATTTCAAGGGAGGGGCTTTGTACTTCTGTGCATTTCTATAAGGATAAAAATCTTAATAATATTCTCACTGAAATTAATGGCTTAGGTTGGGTAAGGTTGTTAGTGCTAATAATTATTTCTTTTAATAAAATATTCTTAGTTGTATTAAAAAAACATAGATGATTTGAATTTATATTTTTTGATCAAAATATATTTGTAATTTTGAATAGGAATTCCAGAGTATTGGTAGCTGTAACCACTTGGGGTTTCCTGCTACTGCTTCTGGTGCCTCATTTTCTCTGATGTCTTCCATTTTCTTACCTTTGTCTTCTAAGGTGGAGTTGAGATTATTCAATTAAGATTATTTCATGGTAGGGCATGGTGGCTCACGCCTGTAATCCCAGCACTTTGGGAGGCCGAGGTGGGCGGATCATGAGCTCAGGAGATCAAGACCATCCCTGCTAACATGGTGAAACCCTGTCTCTACTAAAAATACAAATAATTAGCTGGGCGCGGTGGCGGGCGCCTGTAGTCCCAGCTACTCGGGAGGCTGAGGCAGGAGAATGGCATGAAACCGGGAGGCGGAGCTTGCAGTGAGCCGAGATCGCGCCACTGCACTCCAGCCTGGGCGACAGAGCAAGACTCCGTCTCAAAAAAAAAAAAAAAAAAAAAAAAAAAGATTATTTCACTTTAGGCCTCTGCTGTCTTCTGCTTTCTTTTTTTTTTTAGTGAATGGATATAATATCCCAATACATTTTGATAATTGAACAACAGCTACATTTTTAAGTGGGGCTGCTTTCTTCTTCTTATTTTTTAAATTCCTTTTCCTTAATTTTTTAAAAAACTGTCAGAGATTGGCTAAGAGTTGGGACAGCTTTCTTATGTGAGAATAGTAGATGACAGCAAATATTTGTGATGTTAAAATGATAATCCTAATAGTTTTCTTTTAGAATCTTTATAATAAAAATGCTTTGAGGCTGAGGGTGAATTTATATGTTCCTAAAGAGACAAAAAATGTTCTTGGGACATAGTAAATGTCATTTAAATCTTAGATGTTTTTATTAGTATAATTTTTGGGTAGAAATTTGGCATTAAAAAATACATACGGAGCTTTTTCTAAGTCATACAGGGCAAGACAGCATTTTGTCATGGCAATTAGTAAATAGACTCAGATAATTATAAAACATCTAATTTTAAAAATTTGTTACAGAAACGGTACAGGTACATTGTGGCAAAAATAGAAAATACAAAACAAGCAAATATGAGAAAAATATACATGCCGCCACCTACATATTACTTTCAGTACTTCAGTTTATAATCTTTTGTCTACATATGTCTATATGGATATATATATGTATTCTTTTATCCAAATGGTATTACATTGTACATTCTGTTTTGAAACCTGCCTTTTTTAGTCATTTACATCTACTTTTCCATTTCAGTAACTTTTCATCTTATATAATGCCCGGATCACATTAAAATTTTTCCAATTAGCTCAAAAATTCCTTTATGGCTGGTTTGGCTAAAACAGAATCCAGGTCAGCATTGCACCTATGAAATTGGCTGTTAGGAACCTTGTATCTTTAAAAATTAAGGGCAGCAACCCATCCTCCCGCTTCCCCCACCTCTCACCCACCTCCTACCTTTTTTTTTTTTCTTAAAGATACTGGCTTGTTGAAGAGAGAATGGGTCATGTCCTACCAATTTTCTGAATTTGTCCAGTTTGCTGTCTCATAGTGTCATTAACTTGTTTATCCTATGTATTTCCTATAAATTAAAATTTATATCTGAATCCTTGGTGGATTTGAGTTGAAGATCCTTAACTATCAAAGATGATACTGTGCCTTTGTATTGCATATCAGAAGTTACATGATCTTTACTTGATTCATGATGAGGAGATGGCCACTGAAATTGGACCATGACAGTCTTTTCTGCCCATTGTTCAATTATATTTATCTCTTGACATTAGAAAGTATTTTGGGTAGTAGTATTTTGACGCTGTAGGAAAGTTCATTTTCTCATCAACCACTCACCTGTTGGTTTAACACCATTTGTTGATCTTTGAGTATATCAGTAATTTCATTAGGGTTTGCAAAATAAGACTTTAAATTCTATTCTTTTACAATATTAATTGATGTTTTTTGGTAAGATAGAACTTGTGAAATGGGACTATTTAGTTGTCTTTAAATACAGTCTATAGGAAAGACAAAATACTTAAATCTTTCTCTTTACCATTTTTCAAAGTGAAGAACTATTCCATTAACCACCTCAAAAGGTGATAAATGAAAAGGGCGTTTTTAGTTGTTTTAACTTTTTTTTTGAGATAGGGTCTTATTCTGTTGCCCAGGCTGGAGTGCAGTGGTGCAATCATGGTACACCAAAGCCTCAATCTCCCTGGGCTCAGGTGATTCTCCCACCTCAGCCTGGGACTAAAGGTGTATACCACCACAGCCAGACAATTTTTTTTGTTTTTGTTTTGTAGAGATGGGGTTTTGCCATATTGCCCAGGCTGGTCTCAAACTCCTGAGCTGAAGGAATCCACCCACCTCAGCCTCCCAAAGTGCTAGGATTATTGACGTGACCCACAATGTCTGGCCTTAACTTTTTTCTTTTGAGTGTCTTTATAGACTCAAGGACTTTTATTTAATTCAGGATGTTTTAATATACTACCATTTAAATGTTTTCTTTGATGCTCAGATTGTCACAGCTAGTCATTTGGATCTTTATACCACCTCCTATGTCCATTTGATATAGGCTGTTAATCTCTGTAAGCCTTCCTTGTTCTCTTGGAATGAAAAGGTATCCCAGACTCACCTGTACCTTCCCTACTCCAGAGCTGGCATTAATTCTTTTTCCAAGGAGTTTGGTACCTTTTAATTTATTATAATATTAGAGATGAAAATCTGTGTTCTAGGAATATTTATTACTGCTCTAGTGATGTTGCTTTTAGGCCATTTCAGAGAAAAGACCTAGAAAACAGATTTTTACAGACATGAATTCATACTGCTATTTTTAGTATTTTACATGATTTCTTGATTTTACAATATTATCTCTGTTTTCTTACACTTATTATTATGAACCTTAAAGTCATTAGCATAACTTCTTTGCTTATTTCTACAATATAAAGAAAATAGTCCTGATGCGGTGGCTCACGCTGTAATCCCAGCACTTTGGGAGGTTGAGGCAGGTGGATTCCTTGAGCTCTGGAGTTCAAGACCAACCTGGGCAGCACGATGAAACCTTGTCTTTACAAAAAATTAGCTGGGCATTGTGGCATGTGGTTGTATTCCCAGCTACTCAGGAGGCTGAGGTGGGAGGATCACCTGAGCCCAGGAGGTCAAGGCTCTAGTGAGCCATGATCATGCCACCACACTCTAGCCTGGGTGACAAAGGGAGACCCTGTTTCAGGGGAAGAAAAAAAAAAGATAAAATAGTTTGAGGAGGCTTTATGTAGTGACTCATGCATGTAATCCTGGCACTTTGGGAGGTCGAGGTGGGAGGATGGCTTGAGCCCAGGAGTTTGAGACCAGCCTGTGCCACATCATGAGACCTGGACTCTATTTTAAAAAAAAAAAGAAAAGAAAAGGAAATAGTTTGAGGATATCAATAATGATATTACTGGAATCGGTAAAACTACCAAAAGAAATGTAAAGTTTCTTCCTAGTTTTTATTTTGTTTAGAATAGTTCCTATCAAGAAGTGTAGTAAAGTGCAGTGTCCAAATAGCCCTTGTAACAAAATCTTTCTCTTTCTCCTGAGTGCCAATTTGACATTTAATCAGTTTTGTTTCTAGCAATGTTCAATGTTTGAGATTATAAGTTTTTTTTTCTTTATATCACAGGAGTCCTGCTGCTACCTGTTCTTGCTATGCTTTTCCGCTTTTCTTCCCTTTCTCTATGAAGCATCCATTTTTATTAGTTTCTCATTTATCACTCAGGCATGCGTATGTGTATTGAGGATGTTGACATTCAAGCAAATATATGTGTTAACATTCTTTTTGCCATCCCTTATACAAAAGATATACCCTGTATACTCTATTGGGCAGTTTTTTTTCCTTAAAATATTCCGTAGATCTCTCCAGTTAGCACAGTTATCTTATAGATAGAGCATATAGTATACATATAACCTTTTCTTAAACTATGCTATTAAAATAATAGCTTTCAGTAACTCGATAATTATTTTTGGATTGAAAATACTACTGAAATCAACTCAATAATGTGAAAGCTGCAGAAAGAAAAAGACCTAGAAAAGGGCATTGGATTAGGTCAACTTTGAATTTTATTTGGAAGATAAATGAGTCCGGAAGGGAGTGGGCAGAGATTATTGGAGTTGATCTTAAAAGGAGGCATTAGGCAGATTATTGGCTGGGCTAGTGTGAAAGGTCTGTCAGAAAATCATGAGATTAGGTTGATGTAGCTCAAAAAATGAGAGCTATTGTGATGAGTGGGTAAGAATCATAAAAGTGTAGAGTGTTGATGATTTTTATAGTTTATAAATGGTTCTTGAGTGTAGAGGTTTGTTTTTATGCTAGCTATAGTCTGTAACATAATTGACTATAATAGGCATGCTAAATATCCATGACAGTTGACCCTTGAACAACATAAAGGATATGGGCACCTACTCCTGTGCAGTTGAAACTTCACATGTAACTTTTGGCCCCCCCCCCCCAAACTTAACTATTAATATTTAGCCTATAGTTGACTGGAAATCTTACTGATAATATAATGTTCATTAATACATATTTTATGTATGTGTTAGATAGCATATTTGTATAATAAGCTACAGAAAAAATATTAAAATCATAAAGAAGAGAAAATATACTTACTGTTCATTAAGCGGAAGTGGATCATCATGAGGATCTTCATTTTCACTGCCTTCACTTTAAGTAGGCCGAGGAGTAGGAGAGAGTGGAAAGGTCAGACTTGCTGTCTCATGGGTGGCAGAGGTAGAAGAAGGTCCACATACAAGTGGTCCCACACAGCTGAAACCGGTTTTGTTCATTGGCCAACTGTAGTTTGATTGAAAGTAAGAATAATAAATAAAGTTTCTACTTCAGTTCAGTATTATCAAGTCATAGATAGCAAGGGCTGGAAGAAACCTTAGTAGTAATCTCTTTGAGTCTAATTATGTAGAATATGAAATTGTGGTCTAGAAAGGTTAAGTGACTTGTCCAAATTACACAACTAGTTAGAGACATAGCCAGCTCTTAATTCTGACTTCCAGATTTTCACTGTGTCTTTTTTCTACAACATGTTGCCTTAATTTTTAGCCATGAAAAATTAGAAGCTGAACTCTTTGTCTTTTCAGGCAGGTGCAGATTTTGGGGTTTTGTTTTGAGTTTTGGTTTTTGACCTAAAGTACTTTAGTTCTGTGATTTATAAAGCACGAGTTTTCTGTTTTTCTTGTATACCTGAATACTGTAAATATGGAAGTTACCTTTTATCTTTACCAGTATTACACATAAATGGTTATACATAAATACATTGACCACCTTTTATTACTCCAACTATGGTGGGGAAAGCTTTCTTTTCATAACTAGCTAATGTTTTAAAATGTATACTTTTAGTTTGATTGCTGCATATTTCAGATATTTCTTTCCTTAACTAAAGTACTCAGATATTTATCCAAACATTATTGCTATGGGATTTCCTGCAGAAAGACTTGAAGGCGTATACAGGAACAATATTGATGATGTAGTAAGGTAAGAATGCTTTGATTTTCTATTTCAAATATTGATGTTTATATTCATATTGTATTTTCATTTAGAAAAGATTTCTAAACCACAGAAAAAGATACTTTGTGATGTAAACTTTGTTATTGTAGTGCTCTATAATCATTTTTTGGCTTACTGTACCTAATGGACTTCAGTGGGATACAGTTCATTTGATAAGAACTGACCTTAAACATAATCAGGTACTTAGGTGATATCATTTCCTGGACTCCATAAAATGCCTGTCACCAGGTTTAATACCTGAATTCCATTACAGTGTGATTGTTGTCTTATTTCATAATTGGGGATTAGGCTTAAAATCCTAGAGTGGATTTATTCAGTTAAATTTATTCACATTAAGATGTAGATGACTAATACTGATTTTTATGTAGACCAAATTTTAAGGTACCACTGTGCATAAGTATACCAAGTACTTGAAGAAGTATTTGGTTGTTAAAAGATATATAGAAAGGAATCGCTGAGTGTACCAAGGCTAATCAGTTTTATAATTTTGCATAATTTTATAAGCGCAATTATCATTTAGTTTAGAACAATTCTCAAGACCCACATAAATATTACTTTTAAAATATACAGTCTTAAGAATTTGTGGCATATTTTATGAAAGGAGGAATTCATGTCTGATGTACAAATAGTCTTAACATTTATATTGTCTAATTTCAGAGCAAAAATATGTATGTATGAATAAATTAACTGTAAATTGTCAGTAGGAACCTTGAGAATTCGTGGCGTAATTTATGAAAGAAGGAATTCACGTCTGATGTGCAAATACTCTTAACATATTTTTTCATTTCAGAGCAAAAACATACGTGTATTAATAAATCAACTGTAAATTGTCAGTAGGAAACTTAATGGCTTTAAAAGTTAAAATTTCAAGCCAGACATTGTGGTGTGCTCCTCAGGTCCCAGCTACTTGTGAGGCTGAGGTGGGAGGATCACTTGGCTTGAACCCCCAGGTAGAGGGTAGAGGCCAGTCTGGTTAACACAGCGAGAACTCATCTCTTAAAAAAGTTAAAGTTCTGGATTATTTCCTTTACACTCTTTCATTAGTATCTTTCCTGGAGATTTTCAGTTTAAATACTTGGTGATTATGACAATTAGATGTTAAAATGGATGGGAAAGTACTTTGTAACTTATAAAGCGTTATGCAGATGTAGACTCCTTTTATAATAGTTGTGTAAGTATATGAGACAACCTACATTCTTTTATGAGCTAGCTATAAGTTTCAGCAACTTGCTTTGAACCACAGATTTACAATTTTTTGTAGTATTGAGTTGTATTCATTTAGAATTTTGTAATATATTCAAAATCAAATTTTTGTACCTACAAAAACTACAAAAAAAAATCCCCCTAGTTTTTATAGTTTCTATTAAAATTATAGCCAGTACATAGGGATGCCAGAAGGACTGTTTAAGAAGCTGAAAATAGAGAAATGAATTTATCTTCTCATAGTTAGGCAGGGTACAGTAGAAGGATGCTTAACATTGCAAGCTGATGGGAACAGCAGGTTGATATATAGCTTGTGATAACACTTCTAAAGAAAAAGCAGTGAGCCATAGAAAAAAGAGATAGATACATTTTGAATTAAGAAAGATGGTGAATCTGGGAAACAAGCAGTACAGTCACCAGACGTGTATTCTCTGCTGTGATACAGAAGTGTTTATCAGGCCTCTTTATGGCCTGCATGATATATCCCACAAGATGACCTACTCACATTATTTTAATTCTGTGTTCAACTAAGCACTAATTCAACCCAGCCAGTTTAGTACTCCTACCAAAAAAGAGTGAGCACTCTTGAATAGAGGGCAGGTTTTCTGATTATGGTGAGAATATCTTTGTGGTAAATTAATCTGGTGTGCTAGTTTTTACATTGGTCTCTTCTGAGTGTCATTAGTCACTGAGGCTGATTGATCATCTTTCAGGTTACTGATAAAAGTTCCTGTACAGCTGATTATCAGACCTTAGGTTGCAGTAACTTCACCAAGAAAATACTTTGCTGAGAAGCATTTTGGTCCTTCTATTTGATTCATAACTCTTACCTTTATGCCTCTGAATGAAAAGATTCACATATTCAGTTTGTAATTAGTAATCAAGGCTGAGGTTTATTCTATCTAGCTTCACGATATATCTAGTTTGTTTTGTCTAGCCATATGATTTCTTCAAATCTGCTATGTCTAAAAAAAAAAGTTTTATGTATCCAGATTAATACTTAGCCAGTGCTTCCTTAGCCAGTGGATCTTATCACCTCTTATACTATTGATAGCTTGTCAACATGAAGAATTATCTGCTGAATATAATAGCTTTGCTGTCCTTGTTTCCTTTTGTCTCATTCTTTTTTGAGAAAGCTTTGATAGCCTTCTATTGCCTAGGCCCCTCCTCTTCTTTTATGAGAGAAAGGATGAACAGTGACCAGAAATTAAGGGTTTGTGTTTTTTTTTCTATCAACTAAAATGGAAGTAAATAATTCCTAAGTAATTTGTCTGTTAGGATTAAAGTCTCCAAGAGAATGGCTGTGCCTAGTACCTAAGTGATTAATTTCCTTGATTGGTTTACATTATATTGAGGATATTAGTAATCAGTAGTGATTCCTTTTTTGGTTCAAAGATGATAGTGTCACAGTGAAAAGTGTTTTTAAAATTTTTGTATACTTAATTTTTCTGTAACAAAAGTATTTTCAGTTGGATTTTTCTTTGCCCTATTAGAATGCCCAAAGAATATTTAAAATTATCCTTTTCTCTCTTACTGCATATTTTTTCCTGTGATTTTTCCCCAAACAGAAAATACTCTGCAGAGATTAGACTTTGTTGTTGTTGTACTACATCATTGCTTTGACTAAAATAAACTTAGATTGCAAATGCTTTCAGGCTTACATTGCTCAATGTATTTTTTTTTTTTTTTTGGTAATATGAAACATTGTTTTATTCAGATAATTGATTATTCTGTAATATGTATGTTAATTTTTTTAAATTATACTTTAAGTTCTAGGGTACATGTGCACAACTTACAGGTTTGTTACCTATGTATACATGTGCCATGCTGGTTTGCTGCACCCATTAACTCATCATTTACGTTAGGTATTTCTCCCAGTGTTATCCCTCTCCCATCCCCCCACCCCACGACAGACCCCGGTTTGTGATGTTTTCCGCCCTGTGTCCAAGTGTTCTCATTGTTCAGTTCCCACCTGTGAATGAGAACATGCAGTGTTTGGTTTTCTGTCCTTGCAATAGTTTGCTCAGAATGATGGTTTCCAGCTTCATCCATGTCCCTACAAAGGACATGAAACTCATCCTTTTTTATGGCTGCATAGTATTCCATGGTGTATATGTGCCACATTTTCTTAATCTATTCTATCATTGATGGACATTTGGGTTGGTTCTTTGCTATTGTGAATAGTGCCACAGTAAACATATGTGTGCATGTGTCTTTATAGTAGCATGATTTATAATCCTTTGGGTATATACCCAGTAATGGGATGGCTGGGTCAAATGGTATTTCTAGTTCTAGATCCTTGAGGAGTCACCACACTGTCTTCCACAATGGTTGAACTAGTTTACACTCCTACCAACAGTGTAAAAGCGTTCCTGTTTCTCCACATCCTCTCCAGCACCTGTTGTTGCCTGACCTTTTAATGATCACTATTCTAACGGGTGTGAGATGGTATCTCATTGTGGTTTTGATTTGCATTTCTCTGATGGCCAGTGATGGTGAGCATTTTTTCATGTGTCTGTTGGCTGCAGAAATGTCTTCTTTTGAAAAGTGTCTGTTCAAATCATTTACCCACTTTTTGATGGTGTTTGATTTTTTTCTTGTAAATTTAAGTTCTTTGTAGATTCTGGATAGTAGCCCTTTTGTCAAATGGGTAGATTGCAAAAATTTTCTCCCATTCTGTAAGTTGTCTGTTCACTCTGATGGTAGTTTCTTTTGCTGTGCAGAAGCTCTTTAGTTTAATTAGATCCCATTTGTCTATTTTGGCTTTTGTTGCCATTGCTTTCGGTGTTTTA
>NW_012103987.1:3219414-3263198 GCF_000951045.1 Mandrillus leucophaeus
GCATCCCTGTCTTGTGCCGGTTTTCAAAGGGAATGCTTCCAGTTTTTGCCCATTCAGTATGATATTGGCTGTGGGTTTGTCATAAATAGCTCTTACTATTTTGAGATACGTTCCATCAATACTGAATTTATTGAGAGTTTTTTAGCATGAAGGGCTGTTGAATTTTGTCGAAGGCCTTTTCTGCATTTATTGAGATAATCATGTGGTTTTTGTCTTTGGTTCCGTTTATGTGATGGATTATGTTTATTGATTTGTGTATGTTGAACCAGCCTTGCATCCCAGGGATGAAGCCAACTTGATCTTGGTGGATAAGCTTTTTGACGTGCTGCTGGATTCAGTTTGCCAGTATTTTATTGAGGATTTTCTCATCGATGTTCATCAGGGATATTGGTCTAAAATTCTCTTTCTTTGTTGTGTATCTGTCAGGCTTTGGCATCAGGATGATGCTGACCTCCTAAAGTGAGTTAGGGAGGATTCCCTCTTTTTCTATTAATGGGAATAGTTTCAGTAGGAATGGTACCAGCTTGTCTTTGTACCTCTGATAGAATTCAGCTGTGAATCTGTCTGGTCCTGGACCTTTTTTGGTAGACTATTAATTATTGCCTCAGTTTTAGAGCCTGTTACTGGTCTATTCAGGGATTCAACTTCTTCCTGGTTTAGTCTTGGGCGGGTGTATATGTCCAGGAATTTATCCATTTCTTCTATATTTTCTAGTTTATTTGCATAGAGATATTTATAGTATTCTCTGATGGTAGTTTGTATTTCTGTGGGATTGGTGGTGGTATCCCCTTTATCATTTCTTATTGTGTCTATTTGATTCTTCTCTCTTTTCTTCTTTATTAGTCTTGCTAGCACTCTATCAATTTTGTTGATCTTTTCAAAATACCAGCCCCTGGATTCATTGATTTTTTTTGAGGGTCTTTTGTGTCTCTATCTACTTCAGTTCTGCTCTGATCTTAGTTATTTCTTGCCTTCTGCTAGCTTTTGAATGTGTTTTCTCTTGCTTCTCTAATTTTAATTGTGATGTTAGGGTGTTGTTTTTAGATCTTTCCTGCTTTCTCTTGTGGGCATTTAGCACCATAAATTTCCCTCTACACACTGCTTTAAATGTGTCCCAGAGATTCTGGTACGTTGTGTCTTTGCTCTCATTGATTTCAAAGAACATCTTTATTTCTGCCTTCATTTCGCTATGTACCCAGTGGTCATTCAGGATCAGGTTGTTCAGTTTCCATGTAGTTGTGCAGTTGTGAATTAGTTTCTTAATCCTGAGTTCTAATTTGATTGCACTGTGGTCTGAGAGACAGTTTGTTGTGATTTGTTTTCTTTTACATTTGCTGAGGAGTGCTTTACTTCCAACTATGTGGTCAATTTTGGAATAAGTGTGATGTGGTACTGAGAAGAATGTATATTCTGTTGATTTGGGGTTGAGAGTTCTGTAGATGTCTATTAGGTCTGCTTGGTGCAGAGCTTAGTTCAAGTCCTGGATATCTTTGTTAACCTTCTGTCTCGTCGATCTGTCTCATATTGACAGTGGGGTGTTAAAGTTTCCCATTATTATTATGTGGTAGTCTAAGTCTCTCTGTAGGTCTCTAAGGACTTGCTTTATGAATCTGGGTGTTCCTGTATTGGGTGCATATATATTTAGAATTGTTAGTTCTTCTTGTTGAATTGATCCTTTTACCATTATGTAATGGCCTTCTTTGTCTCTTTTGATCTTTGATGGTTTAAAATCTGTTTTATCAGAGACTATCATTGAAACCCCTGCTTTTTTTTGCTTTCCATTTGCTTAGTAGATCTTCCTCCATCCCTTTATTTTGAGCCTATGTGTGTCTCTGCACGTGAGATGCATCTGCTGAATATAGCACACTGGTATGTCTTGACTCTTTATCCAATTTGCCAGTCTGTGTCTTTTAACTGGAGCATTTAGCCCATTTACATTTAAGGTTAAAATTGTTATGTTTGAATTTGATCCTGTCATTATGATGTTAGCTGGTTATTTTGCCTGTTAGTTGGTGCAGTTTCTTCTAGCATCGATGGTCTTTACAGTTTGGCATGCTTTTGCAGTGGCTGGTACCAGTTGTTCCTTTCCATGTTTAGTGCTTCCTTCAGGATCTCTTGTAAGGCAGGCCTGGTGGTGACAAAATCTCTCAGCATTTGCTTGTCTGTAAAGGATTTTATTTATCCTTCACTTATGAAGCTTAGTTTGGCTCGATATGAAATTCTGGGTTGAAAATTCTTTTCTTTAAGAGTGTTGAATATTGGCCCCCACTCTCTTCTGGCTTGTAGAGTTTCTGCCTAGAGATCTGCTGTTAGTCTGATGGGCTTCCCTTTGTGGGTACCCCGACCTTTCTCTCTGGCTGCCCTTAACATTTTTTCCTTCATTTCAACCTTGGTGAATCTAACAATTATGTGTCTTGGGGTTGCTCTTCTCTGGGAGTATCTTTATGGTGTTCTCTGTATTCCCTGAATTTGAATGTTGGCCTGCCTTGCTGTGTTGGGGAAATTCTGGATGATATCCTGAAGCTTGTTTTCCAGCTTGGTTCCTTTCTCCCCGTCACTGTCAGGTACACCAATGAAATGTAGATTTGGACTTTTCACATAGTCCCATATTTCTTGGAGACTTTGTTTCTTTTTACCGTTTTTCCTCTACACTTCTCTTCTCACTTCATTTCATTAATTTGATCTTCAATCACTGATACCCTTTCTTCCAGTTGATCGAATCAGCTACTGAAGCTTGTGCATGCGTCACGTAGTTCTCGAGCCATGGTTTTCAGCTCCATCAGGTCATTTAAGGTCTTCTCTACACTGTTTATTCTAGTTAGCCATTTGTCTAATCTTTTTTCAAGGTTTTTAGATTCCTTGCGATGGCTTTGAACATCCTCCTTTAACTCGGAGAAGTTTGTTATTACTGAAGCCTACTTCTGTCAACTCGTCAAAGTCATTCTCCATCCAGCTTTGTTCCATTGCTGATGAGGAGCTGTGATCCTTTGGAAGAGAAGAGGTGCTCTGGTTTTTTAGAATTTTCAGCTTTTCTGCTCTGATTTCTCCCCATCTTTGTGGTTTTATCTACCTTTGGTCTTTGATGATGGTGACCTACAGATGGGGTTTTGGTACAGATGTCCTTTTTGTTGATGTTGATGCTATTCCTTTCTGTTTGTTAGTTTTCTTTCTAACAGTCAGGTCCCTCTGCTGCAGGTCTGTTGGAGTTTGCTGGAGGTCCACCCCAGACCCCGTTTGCCTGGTATCACTAGTGGAGGCCGCAGAACAGCAAATATTGCAGAACAGCAAATATTGCTGCCCGATCCTTCCTCTGAAAGCTTCATCTCAGAGGGGCACCTGGCTGTATGAGGTGTCAGTCGGCCCCTACTGGGAGGTGTCTCCCAGTTAGGCTACACAGGGGTCAGGGACCCACTTGAGGAGGCAGTCTGTCTGTTCTCAGAGCTCAAACATCGTGCTGGGAGAACTACAGCTCTCTTCAGAGCTTTCAGACAGGGACGTTTAAGTCTGCAGAAGTTTCTGCTGCCTTTTGTTCAACTATGCCCTTTCCCCAGAGGTTGAGTCTACAGAGGGAGGCAGGCCTCATTGAGCTGCAGTGGGCTCCACCCAGTTCGAGCTTCCCAGCCACTTTGTTTACCTACTCAAGCCTCAGCAATGGCAAACGCCCCTCACCCAGCCAGGCTGCCACCTCGCAGTTCGATTTGCAACTGCTACATTACCAGTGAGCAAGGCTCTGTGGGTGTGGGACCCGCTGAGCCGGGTGCCAGATATAATCTCCTGTTGTACCATTTGCTAAGACCGTTGTAAAAGCACAGTATTTGGGTGGCAGTGTCCCGATTTTCCCGGTACAGTGTGTCACAGTTTCCCTTGGCTAGGAAAGGGAAATCCCTGACCCCTTGTGCTTCCTGGGTGAGGCGATGCCCCGCCCTGCTTCGGCTCGCCCTCCATGGGCTGCACCCACTTTCCGATCAGTCCCATTGAGATGAACCAGGTACCTCAGTTGGAAATTCAGAAATCACCTGTCTTCTGTGTCGATCACGCTGGGAACTGCACACAGGAGCTGTTCCTATTTGACCATCTTGGAACACCCCCTTTTTTTTTGCTGCACACAGGAGCTGTTCCTATTTGACCATCTTGGAACACCCCTTTTTTTGTTGTTTTGAGGCCGTTTCTTGCTCTGTCACCCAGGCTGGAGTGCAGTGGCATGATCACGGCTCACTGCAACCTCTGCCTCCTGGGCTCAAGTGATCCTCCCACCTCAGCCTCCCAAGTAGTTGGGACCACAGGCATGTACCACCAGGCCTGGCTGATTTTTGTGTTTTTTGTAGAGATGGGGTTTCACCATGTTTCCCAGGCTGGTCTCAAACTCCTGCGCTCAAGTGATCCACCTACCTCAGCCTCCCAAAGTGCTGGGATTACAGGCATGAGCCACTGCACCCGGCCAATTATGTATGTTAATCTCATCCCTCAAGCTAATATTGAAGTTATCTAATTTATGTTATCTGGTATAAATCTAAGCAGTCTTTAACAAAATTGGTGTTTCATATGTTTAAGAGGCATAACTAAAGAATTGTTCTGTTTCTCATAAATGAGGAGAATGGAGCTTTCGTAGAGGTGAACTGTCTTTCTCACTGCAGGACCTTTAATATGCCACTATGCGTTGTAAATCTTCCATGAGTGAGATTCTAGTATGATGCTTTTTCTTTTTCTGTTCTTTCCCTTTCCCTCTACCTCCTTTTTCTTTTCTTTCTTGGTGGCATGAGTCCTATAAGGAAATGCTTTTAGAGTACAGTCTTCTGATATATAGTGATTTTTGAAAAAGATTTATTTATTGTCATGTTCACTGTGAGCTTTTTCCCCCGTGTGTAAGCAGCTGTGTAATAGATTCAAGAGCACTCCCCCCACCTTTTTTTTTTGAGACAGAGTCTCGCTCGGTCACTCAAGCTGGAGTACGGTGGTGCTGTGATCCTGGTTCACGGCAACCTGGACTTCTGGGCTCCAGCAATCCTCCCACCTCATCCTCTCAAGTAGCTGGGACCACAGGCATGCATCACCGCACATGGCTAATTTTTGTATTTTTGGTAGAGACAGAGTTTCGCCATGTTTTCCAGGCTGGTCTCAGAACTCCTGAACTCTAGCAGTCCACCTGTCTCGGCCTGCCAAAGTGCTGGGATTACAGGCATGAGCCTCCACTCCCAGTCTCAAATATTCTTTTGAAATATTTGAAATACGTTGATCTCTCAGTCTGTCAACCTTAGTTGTATGTTGATTTTCAATAAAAAGGAGGTATTTGTTGCCCTAACATCACTATTGGCTATTCAGTTTAAAAAAGGAGTTAAAGAGGTATTATTTATAGGCAGGCTTCAAAATAATTTAGAGGAAAGAACGATCAGTTTCATTCTCCCTTTCTAGCATTTTCTGACTCCTCTCATATTACCTCCTTTTTCCCACATTTTTTCTTTAATGAGGTGAAATTCACATAACAGAAAGCTAACCATTTTAAAGTGTACATTCCGTGACATTTATTACCTTTCCAATGTTACCTCTACCTTTATCAAGTTTCAAAACATTTTATCACCCCAAAAGAAAGCCCTATTCTTATTGGGTGCCTCCTACTTCTTTTTTTTTTTTTTGAGACAGAGTCTAGGTTTGTTTCCCAGGTTGTAGTGCAATGGGGCTATCTCATCTCACTGCAGCTTCCACCTCCCGGGCTCAGGCAATTCTCCTGCCTCAGCCTCCTGTAGCTGGGATTACAGGCATGCGCCACCATGCCCGGCTAATTTTTGTATTTTTAGTAGAGGTGGAGTTTCACCGTGTTGGCCAGGCTAGCCTTGAACTCCTGATCTTAGGTAATCTGCCTGCCTTGGCCTCTCAAAGTGCTGGGATTACAGGCGTGAGCCACCGTGCCCAGCCACCTCCTACTTCTTTTGTTAGTCTTAATTCCTTAGTGTATTCGACAGTGTTTATATTATCTACACCAATCCATTTTTTTGTATGTTATATAATAGGTAACAGTTATTGGGCATTTATTTATATACTTATTTGCATGTATAACTGTTGTATAGCCAGTTTATATGTATTATCTTACTAAATCTCTACAGTAAATCTATCCCCATTTCATAGATGGTTTAAAAGAAGTTAACTTCCCCAAGCATTACTTTTAGTAAGTAGTGAGACCTAAGGTTGACTTCTGGTCTGTCAGATTCCAAAGCTGTTTCCTTAGGAACCATATTATCTTGTATACAACTCTTGGGCTAATCTTGTTAATATTCTTTATTTGACCTAACACTGTCGATTCATACCATATTTAAAATTGAAATACATTACCTGTATTTAGAAATTGAGACCTCACATAAGCAGCTGTATTTCTAGCTGCTTTTGAAATTTCAAAGGATCTTCCAACACTTGGCTCACATTCCTGCGTGACAAAAATCAGCTGGAGTTGTGTAATGTCTGACCTGTCTCTGTCAATGAACAGATTATTCATTGCCATTTCTCATCTATTTTTGAGACTGTAACTTTGATTCTGTATAATTCATAGAATTAGTAGTCAGACCTATATATGTTAGTTATTACATTATTTGTATATGTATAGACTGCTTTAGACAATATTGTAGAGTGTTGTATGTTAATTTTATCAGTTAAAATGTGCTGTAAGATCATTGTAGAGATCTTGTCTCTAATTAACAGGATTCATAAAGAGAAAACAAGGGAGAGAAATCATCCAGATTGAAAAGACCTACATAGTGCCAAGCACAATAAAATAAAGCCTATACTAGGCAAATTATTATGAAATTTGTTTTAGGACATCAGAAATAAAGAGAATATCTAAAAACATTTTAGAATCACTTAGGAGGGCTTAGGGATATGAATAGCATCTAACTTGTTGGCAGTAGAATTAAAGGTAGAAGGTGGTAAAACATCAGCTTGAAAGTTCTGCATTCAGCCTATAATTCTGTATCCAGTTAAACCATCAATCAAGTGTGAAAGTGGGGGGAAAACCAAAGGACTAAAAAAATGTACTCATGAAGAACATTTTTTCTGGACATTACTAGAAGATGTGGTTCAACAAAACAAGGGAATAAACCAAGAAAGGAAATAAAAGAGCTTCAGTAAACACAGAATCCCACTCAGAAGCAACAAAGGAGAAAGTCCCAGGATGACAGCTGTGACACAAGCTGAAAAGTTACCAGTTTTGATTGGAGCAGGAGATTAGAACTTCTGGGAAAATAATCAAACTGATAGATGGACGTTGAAATGTTTGGAGAAAAATGTAATGGATTCTTACAAAACTAAACAAATTAGGAAAAGGAAACAATTACTGGCATTGGTTGATTGAGTTAACCCAAAATTGTGATATTGCTATTTTAGGGGAATTAAGATAAGTGAAACGTATGTGTGGAGTACTACTAGTTTTGTAAGTCTCCTTTACCATGGCAGGAAATCTGTAGTTAATAAATCTATAAGAAGCAGTATTAAGAATAATATTTTAAAATACCTAATTAAATACGAGGAAAAAGAATCAGAGTAGTTGAGGGTGATTGCATCTGGGGAGAAGCAGGAATAAAGGTTTGAAGATAAATAGGGCCAGAGATGAGTAATTTTGTTACTGTGATATTTTATATATATGTGTGTGTGTGTGTGTGTGTGTATAACATACACTTCAGTAGCATTAACATTTAGCATTCGGTACATTTACATTGCTGTGCAGTTGTCACCACTGTCCATCTCTAGAATTTTTTCATTATCTCACATTGAAATGCCAAACCCATTAAATAATAACTCCTCATTGCTCCTCCTCTTAGTACCAACCATTGTTCTACTTTGATCTCTATGTATTTGACTATTCTAGGTACCTCATATAAGCAGAATCATGCAATATCTTTTTGTAACTGGCTTATTTCACTGTCTTCAAGATTCATCCATGTTGTAGTGCACATTAGCATTTCCTTCCTTTTAAAAGGCTGAATAATATTCCATTGTATGTATATACCACATTTTGTTTATCCAGTTATTCATCAATGGACACTTTTGACTGTTGTGAATAATGCTGCTATGAATATGGGTATATAAATACCTGTTTGAGTATCTGCTTTCATATCTTTTGGATATGAGATTGCTGGATCAAATGGTAATTCTGTGTTTAAATTTTTGAGAAACCACCATACTGTTTGATACAATGACTGCCCGATTTTACATTACCACCATCACTAGGGTTCTGAATTTGCCACATCCTCACCATCACATGTTGTTTTGTTTATGTTTTTTTGTTTTTATAATAATGGCCATCCTAATGGGTGTGAAGTCTCATTGTGGTTTTAATTTGCATTTCCCTAATGATTAGCGATATTGGACATTTGCATGTGCTTATTTGGCCATTTGTATATCAGCTTTGGAGCAATGATGTCTCTTCAAGCCTTTTGCCCATTATGAATTCAGTAGTAGGACTTTTAAATTGTGTTTTAGAAGTTCTTTGTATACTCTGGCTGGGCATGGTGGCTTATGCCTGTAATCCCAGCACTTTGGGAGGCCAAGGCAGTGAATCATGAGGTTAGGAGTTCAAGACCAGACTGGCTGGTATGGTGAAACCCCATCTCTACTAAAAATACAAAAATTAGCTGGCGTAGTCAGGCGTGATGGTGCACAGCTGTAATCCCAACTGTTGGGGAGACTGAGGCAGGAGACTTGCTTGAACCCAGGGTGTGGGGAAGTTGCAGTGAGCCAAGATTGTGTCACTACACTCAGCCTGGGTGATAGAGTGAGACTCCGTCTTGAAAAAAGAAAAAGAAAAGGAAGTTATTTGTATACTCTGAATATTAATCCCTTATTGGATATGTGATTTGCAAATATTTTCTCCCATAAATAATGGGTTGCTTTTTCACTCTGTTGATTGTTTCCTTTGCTGTGCAGGAGCTATTTAGCTTGAAGAAATCCAACTTGTCTGTTGTCTTTTGTTGCCTGTACCTTTGGTGTCACATTCAGGAAATAATTGCCAAATTCATACCGTGAAACTTTCCCCAATGTTTTCTCCTAAAGGTTTTTATAGTTTTAGCTCTCACATTTAGGTGTTCGATCCATTTTGAGTTAATTTTTGTATATGATGTTATGTAAGAGTCCAGCTTCACACTTTTAGATGTGAATATCTAGTTTTCCTAGCATTATTTGTTGAAAAGAGCGTCTTTTCCCCATTGAATAGTCTTGGCACTCTTGTTGAAAATTATTTGACAGTAGATGCAAGGGTTTATTTTTGAGCTCTCTCGACTCTTCTGTTGGACTATATGTTTGTTTTCTTTATGCCAGGACCACACTAATTTTAGTACTGTAGCTTTATAGTAAAATTTGAAATCAGGAAGTGTATGTCTTGTGTATTTATTTATTTTTTGAAATAGCATCTGGCTCTGTTGCCTAGGCTGGAGTGCACTGGCACAATCTTAGCTCACTGCAACCTCCACGTCCAAGGTTCAAGCAATCCTCCCACCTCAGCCTCCTGAGTAGCTAGGATTGTAGGTGCATACCACCATGCCCAGCTAATTTTTGTATTTCTTATAGAGACAGAGTTTTGCCATATTACCCAGGCTGGTCTCAAACTCCTGAGCCCAAGCAATCTGCCCTCCTCAGTGTCCCAAAGTGTTGCGATTACAGGCATGAGCCACCGTGCCCGGCCCCAACTTCTTATATTTCAAGATGGTTTTGGCCCTTCAGGGTCCTTAATGAGTTTTAGGATGGCTTTTTTTTTTTTTAACTTTCAAGTTTAGAGGTACATGTGCAGGTTTATTACATGGGTAAACTTGTGTCATTGTTTTTTGTTGTGTAGATTATATCATCACCCAGGTATTAAGCCTAATACCCATTACTTATTTTTCTTGAGCTTGCCTCCTCCCACCTGGAATTTTTTTTAATTTCTGCAAAAAACTGTTGGGATTTTGGTAGGGATTCTATTAATCTGTAGATTGCATTGAATAGTATTGACATCTTAACAATCTTAAGTCTTTTAACCCATGAACACCAGATGTCTTTACATTTATTTACATATTCTTTCCTTTCTTTCAGTGATGTTTTGTAATTTTCAGTGTACAAGTATTTTACCTCCTTGGTTAAGTTAATTCCTAAGTATTTCATTCATTTTGATGCTCTTGTAAATCTGTTTTCTTAATTTCCTTTCCTAAATGTTCATTCTTAGGGTACAGAAACACAACTGATTCTTTGCACATTAAAATTGTGCCCTGCTTCTTTGCGAACTTGCCTCATTTAGTGTGTTAGGAAGTGTTTCCTCATCCAGTTTTGGAAAAACTTTGGGAAAAAATGGTGTTCTTTAAATGTTTGATAGAATTCACAGATGGAAAAATCACATCTAGGGCTTTTGTCTGGAATTTATTTATGTTATTATTGATTTAGTCTTGTTACTAGTTATAGGTGTGTTCAGATTTTCTTTTTTTTGTGATTCAGTATTAGTACATTTTGTGCTTCTTGGTATTTCTCCATTTAATCTAGATTATCTAATTTGTTGGCGTATAAATTGTTCATAGTACTATCTTATCTTTTTTTTAAACTCCTGTACAATTGATACTAGTGTCCCCACTTTTATTTCAGATTTTAGTAATTTGAATCTTCTTTATCTTAATATAGGTAAAGCTTTGTCAATTGTTAAAATTTTTTCAAAGAACCAGTTTTTGGTTTCATTGATTTTTCTCTGTTATTTTTCTATTATTTATATCATCTCTAAACTTTGTTATTTCCTTCATCCTACTAGCTTTGGGTTTATTAGTTTGTTCTTTTTCTAGTTCCTTAAGATTTGAAGTTAGATTATTGATTTGAGATCTTTTTAATGTAAATGTGTACAACTACAGATTTCCCTCTTAGGACTGCTTTTGCTGTTCTGTAATTTTTGGCATGTTGTGTTTTTTTGTTTTCATTTATTTCTAAGTATTTTCTAAGTTCCCTTGTGATTTGTTCTGTGTTTAACAGTGTATTTTTAAATTTTCGCAGTTGGTGAATTTTCTACTTTTTCTTCAGTTACTGATTTTATTGATTTTCAGTATCATCCTGTTGTGATAGGAGAAGATATTTTATTTGGTTCCTTTTTTTTTTTTTTTTTTGAGACAGAGTCTTGCTCTGTCACCCAGGCTGGAGTGCAGTGGTGCGATCTTGGCTTACTGCAACCTCCGCCTCCTGGATTCTAGCGATTCTCCTGGTCTCAGTCTCCCAAGTAGCTGGGATTACAGGCACACACCACCACACCTAGCTAATTTTTGTATTTTTAGTAGAGACAGGGTTTCACCATGTTGGCCAGCCTGATCTCGAACTCCTGACTTAGTGATCCACCCGCCTTGGCCTCCCAAAGTGCTAGGATTATAGGCATTAACCACCTTGTCTGGCCCAGATCCTCTATTTTCTTACTTACATTCTGACTGGGTGTTTTTTTTGGTCCATTATTGAGAGTAGGGTATTGAAATGTCCAGCTGTTATTTCAGAACTATTTACCTTCAGTTCTGTCAATTTTTGCTTCATATAATTGGGTGGTGTCTTATTAGGCATGTAAATGTTTTTGATTATTATATCTTCTTGCTAATTGACACTTATTGACGTGTAATATCTTTTTCGTCTCAACCTTTTTTGATTTAGTTTGTCTAATGTTCATGTAGCTACCTGCACTCTCATTTGGTTATTACTTGTATAGAATATCTTTTTACATCCCGTATTTGTGTCTTTGGATCTAAAATGAGTCTCTTGTAGATAGCATATACAAGCTCTTGTAGATTGTGTTTTTCTTATACATTCTGTCAACCTCTGCCTTTTGCTTGCAGAGTTTTATCATTTACAATTAAAGTAATTATTGATAAGGATTTAACTGCTTCCATTTTGCTATTTATTTTCTATATGCCTTACAGCTTTTTTGTCCCTCATTTCCTGCTTTACTGGCACTTGTGTTTAGTTGATATTTTGTAGTGAAGTGTTTTAATTTCCTTGTTATTTCCTTTTGTTTATATTCTGCTATTTTCTCTGTGTGTGTGTGTGATTGCCGTTGGGGGTTACATTTAATGCCCTGAAGTTCTAATACTGCAAATTCAACTTATACCAGTTTACTTTCAATAGCATACAAAAATTCAGCTCATAAGATTCAGTCCCTGCTCCCTTCCAGTTACTGATGTCGTAAAATTACATTTTTATGTATTGTGTGTCTAAAAGCATAGACTAGTAATTGTTTTTTAATGCAATAGTGTCTTAAATTATGTGGAAAACAAAAAGTGGAGTAGTAAACCAATGTTACAATAATGCTAGCTTCGGTAATTGCTAGTGTATTTATCATTTCTCAAGATCTTTATTTCATAATACAGCTTCAAGTTACTGTCTAATCTCCTTTTATTTCAGCGTGAAAGACTCACTTCAGTGTTGCTTGAAGGACAGGTCTAGTCATAATGAACTCTCTCAGCTTTTGTTAATCTGGAAATGTCTTAATTTCTTCATTTTTAAGGACATTTTTGCTAGATATTGTATTCTCAGTTGACAGGCATTTGTGTTTGTTTGTTTGTTTCCTTTCAGGATTTTAAATATATCATCCCACTGCCTTCTGTCCTTCAAGAGTTCTAATGAGAAATCTACTGATACTGAGGATCCCTTTTTATGTTACAAGTTGCTTCTCTCATTCCATGTTCAGGATTCTCTTTGTTCATAGTTTGATTATAGTCTATCTCAGTTTTTCCTACTTGGATCTCTGAATTTTTCCTACTTGGAGTTAATTGAGCTTCTTGAATATTTATATTCATGTCTCATCAAATTTGGGAAGTTTTTGATTAATATTCCTTCACATAATCTTTCTTGCCCCCTTTCTCTTTTTATGCTGGGATTCCCAGAGTGTTTGTGTGTTGGTCCACTTGATTATGGTGTTCCACAGGTCTCTTAGGCTCTTGTCTTCAATTTTCCTTCAGTTTTTTTTTCTGTTCCTCAGACACATGGTATTTTCAGTTGTTCTACCTTCCAAGATTACTGATTCTTCTGCCTGCCCAAATTGGCTTTTGAATTCCTCTAGTAAATTTTTATTTCAGTTTTTGTACTTTTCAGTTCCAGCATTTATTTTTTGATTTTTTAATGTTTTCTATCTCTTTATTGATATTTCAGTTTTGTTTCTTGACATTATCCATATCTTCCTTTCGCTTTTTGAGCACCTTTCAACATTTGTTTTAAAGTCTATGTTAGTAAGTGTCTGCCATCTGATCTTCCCAGGGACAGTTTCTGTTAATTTATTTTTTTCCTTTTGGCCTATACTTAATGCTTTCTTTGGGGTGGGGTTTTTTTTTTTTGTTTTTTTGGTATGCCTTGTGATTTTTTTTGTTGTCAAAAACTGGAATTTGAATCTTAAAGAGTGGGAACTTTGGAAATGAGATTTTTCTCTTTTCTCTAGGATTTGGTATTTTTTTTTAAAATTTATTGTAGAGTATTTCTATGCTGGGTGTAATCTTAAGATCTTCTTGGCCTGTGTTTTTCACTGGGCATGTATAGTGACTCTCTAAATTGCTCTATGTATGCAGTTTCTTTGCAGTAGTATCCTCCTTAAATGTTTGGCTCCTAAAAGGCAAAATAAATACATAAATACATAAATAAATAAATCAAAGGGGTGAAATAGCTCTGGATCTTTAAATCCCCTGGAAATTTTTTCAGCCAATGGCAGTTGAACAGTGATAGTCTGCCTCTGTGTCACATTTTGATCAGAAGTGGCAATTAGTGATCAGAACACAGATTCCTGATATTTGGAGGGTCAAGTCTTCGTTGCCAACCTTGACTCTTACAAACTGTGTGCAGGGTCCTCTAAGAACATGTGCATGGTTGCCTGCTATGAGAGTGGGTGATGGGGTAGCCACAACTGCACAAAGAGCTGAAATGGACTGAAACTAACTGTGATTTACCATTCAAGCCTTTCCTTAGAAACTGAAAGCCTGAATAGACTCCAGAGTTCCAGAATCACAGATTCTGCTTGCAATTGTCTAGGTAGGGAGATGGGTGCCTGGTATTTCTTATTCTACCATCTTTCTTTGACTAATTTTTTTGTTGTTGTTCTTGAAATGGAGTCTTACTCTGTTGTCCGCCCAGGCTGTAGAGCAGTGGTGCGACCTCGGCTCATTGCAACCTCTGCCTCCCGGGTTCAAGCAATTCTCCTGCCTCAGCCTCCCAAGTAGCTGGAATTACAGGTGTGCGCCACCATGCCTGGCTAATTTTTTGTATTTTTAGCAGAGACATGGTTTCACTGTGTTGGCCAGGCTGGTCTCGAATGCCTGACCTCAGGTGATCCACCTGTCTCAGCCTCTCAAAGTGCTAGGATTACAGGTGTGAGCCACTGCGCCCAGCTCTTGGACTAATTTTTTATTCCAAATTTTTTTTTAATAATTTGAAAGGTATATGTTTATTATTTTGTCAAAAATAATTTTAAAATGTATTCTTGAAGCTATCTGTTTCATAGGAACTGTGAAGAAAGTAAAGAAACTGAAAAATAAAGACAGATTTTCTCACCCTGCTTAAGGGTACATCTCGTGCTAGCCTTTTGCAAGTATCAGGAAGTGTAACCTGCAGGGCTTTGGGCCTGCATGGTCTGAGTGCTACCCCGTGAGTTTCAGAAGGCGCAGCAACCGGTATACCTGAAAACCATCTCTGCTGGGGCCGGTACCTGGTGTCCCCACCTACATGGGTCATTGTCAGGCCCAGGGCAAGCCTGCTGTGCTGTTCCTTCCCTATTCCCTCAGGGGTGGGATAGAGAGCACAGTGGCCTCCCAGGGAGGTGGAAGCTGCTCCAGACTAACAATCAGAGGTGCCAGTTCTTAATCCCCAAGACCGCCAGTCTTCACAAGTACATACTGAGGTCTGTGCTGTTAATGCCCCACTACTGCACTCTCTTGAGTAGCCCCACATTCTTGTGCTTGTTTCTTTTTTTCTGCCCTCTTTCCTTGCCCAGGTAAGAGGTCTGCCCATACGGGATATTTTGCAGCATGCGAAGCTTTTTAAAAAGTTAGGCTTATTGAAGTATAATTTATATACACAAGAAAGTAAAAAACAAACAAACAAAAACTGTTCTCAGATCTGTGAGTCTTTCATTAATGAGTTTAGATGTTTACATATTGAAATTATTTGAAGTAAGATATGTGTGTATTAGAAAGATTTGTAGTCTAGGTTATCCAAGTTTTAGGAGTATTACCTCGCTGCTTTTATCTACTTTTTTCGTCTCTACTTTCCAAGTATCTATAGGCAGATTTTCCCATTTCCCTTTGGAAAGTGCTGTTTTCTTGCTTTTTTTCCGCCTTTCCATTGTGTCAGACTTATAAGGCAATCAGCCAACTGTGGGCATGAAATCCTTGGGAGGAAAGAGAAGGAAGTGGGAGGGGCAGCCATGGTGAATGTTTCCCTAAGTAATAGTCAAGTTATTTGAGAGAACATAACCTCATCCCCTTTTTAAAATGTTGTAATACTTTCTTTTAAATAGATTGTTAAATATCCTGCAAGTCTCTCAGTTGCTCACAGTGGTAGGTAAGAAGTTATAAAGTTCAAATATTAAAGGGAGCTCACAAAAGAGCATGGTTTCACCAACCCTCACTCAAAACAAAATTATGTTAAAATGCTGTAAAAGAAACCAGAATTCTTGCTTGCAAATGATAGAAAGTGTCTCTGATTTACCTAATCAGAAAGGAATTTTTTAAAAAGTATTAGATAGGTCATAGTTTGAGAACAAGACTTGGAAGATAGGTGGAAGCTAAGGGGGAAGCAAGGCATGGCCACAAGGTTTCAACAGGAACAATCTTCTTAGGACTTTGCTGCTTGGACACTTGGTGTAATAGGTACTGCCACTATGCCTCGAAACTGGTGACTTTGCTCATTAACTCAGCTCCTCTGGTGATCTCTAGAAATAATCTCTGACTCTCCTGTACCTTGTCCTCACTAGGATTTGGTATCCACAGCAAAAAGACCTATGAATAGTTGGTATCAGGCCTGTACATGTGTTAAGAGAAAGATGAGGAAAGAAGTACCTGCTTCTAATCTCTTGAAATTATCTCCAAATTGGAATGGTATTTTGATTGCCTAACAGCCTGAAGATAACAAATATCCCCTACAAATTTCTCCTATTTTACCCTCTTCCCAACTATATCTATAATTTAAAGTTTCACGTATTCTTTTGAAAACTGTTTTCATCGTTTACCCACTTTTTAAGAAAAGCAAATGGGAACATACTACCACTGTTCAGCCCCTTTCAAAAATTTTTTGTCTGAGGAATCTTCCATATTGTTGTGGATATCTACCTACCTGATTCTTTTATTAAGAACCTTTTATTTCATTTTATGATCATGCTATAATTAACAGGCCCCATGATGAATATATAAGTTGTTTCCAGTTCTTTTTATCATTGAGAACAGTTCACATATGTGTCTTGTTGTCTTTTCAAAGTGTATCTTTAAGGCAAATTCTTAGCAGTGGAGTTGCTAGGTCCATTGCATCTGTGGTTTAAACTTGTGCCTTCAAAAATGATATTTTATATACTTACTGTTCAAGAGTGCTTCTTCCTTCTATCCCCACTAACCTTGGCAAACTGAATAGTTTCAAACTTTAACTTTTTATAGCTTGTTGGCAAAAAATGCTATCTTGTTATTTGATTGTGTTGTTTTAATTGTGAGGTTTAGCGACTTTTTGATGTATTGGTCTTACGTACTTTTTGGTGTGTGTGTATGTATATAACTGACCCTATTTTCAACTTATTTTTCTTTTAGGTTGTTTGTATTTTCCTTAATGATTTTCAGGAAAATAATTTTATTCTTTCTTCAGACAGTTGTCTAATGTTCTACCTGTCTTGCCATTTGAATTTTGTGACTACAAAATACAGATGAAACAATAATATCATAAAGAACTTGGTGGGTTATCTTTTGTTTTGCATTATTGATTGTTTATTAACAAATATTCTTCAAAAGTCACCTTTCTTAAATTAGCAAGTAGAAAATGCTTTTAATAAAGAGAAATGTTGTGTGCCCACTACTCCTGACTTACTGAATCATCTTCTCTTGGATAGAGAAGGTAAAAGTGAAAAGGGAATTTAAGAGTTCCTGCCTTTTTCCTTGTCTTTAGCATTATGTAACTGTTTAATGTGTGGGAGTCTAATTTCTGTTTTCTTTTTTGAGACAAAGTGTCACTCTGTTGCCCAGGCTGGAGTGCAGTGCCGCAGTCTTGGCTCACCGCAACCTCTGCCTCCCAGGTTCAAGCAATTCTCCTGCCGTAGCCTCCTGAGTAGCTGGGACTACAGGCATGTGCCATGATGCCCAGCTAATTTTTGTATTTTTAGTAGATATGGGACTTTACCCTGTTGGCCAGCTGGTCTTGAACTCCTGACCTCAAGTGATCTGCCTGATTTGGCCTCCCAAAGTGCTGGGATTACAGGTGTCAGCCACTGCACTTGGCCTAATTTTTTTATTGTTCTTTTTGGTATGAACATTCTCCCCTCCAAGCCTTTCGTTTTTACTATTTTCATGTTCCTTTATATATGCTGCTGTTTTGTTTCATCTGTGGTTCTCTCTCCCCGTCCCCTTTTTTGGCTATTATAATATATATATGTACCTTTTAAATCTGAGCTTTGAAGGTAAATTCACTGCAGCTGTGTTGATTGATTTTAGGTAATTTCTGTATTTCCTCCTTTGTCTTTTTAAAACTAGAGTCATTTGTAGTTGTTTATACAGAATTTTAGTTTTTAAAACCACAAGTCTTTCATTATAGGTTGAGTTATGAATTCGTAGCCTGTTATTCAAATGAAGCTTTTGAAATCTGTTTTACTGATCTGTATCATATCTAACTACACCAGTATTTCCTTCCTTGTCTGACGTGAACTCTAAAATTATGTGAACACTTTCTCCCTGTTTCCTGGCATTTCCACTCAGACTTGTTCCTCATTCTTAGTTAGAAATATATCCAGAATTGTAGTTTCTTTCTAATCTAATGACAGAAACAAATTAATCAAGCATAGCAAGAATTTATTGGTAAACTGCATATAGTTGAAAATACGTTTAGTATATATTTTGACAGTTGTGAAGTCTCTAATTTTTACTGTACCTTTTCTCCGTTCCAGTTTTATGCTCTATTCTAGGGATGTACCCATTTCTACTACCTGACTAGGAAGCATGTGTATTGTATCCCAGTAGATTTTTTTTTTTCCATAGATAAATACTTCTAGATACCTGTTATCCAGTGTAGGTAGCCACTAGCCACATGTAGCTATTTATGTTTAAATGTAAATAAAATAAAATAAATTTACTCAGTTGTTATTGCTAGCTACATTTCACGTGCTCAGTAGCTACATGTGGCTAGTGACTACTGTATTAAGACAGCACGGATACAGAACATTTTCATTATTGCAAAAAGTTCTGTTAGACAGTGCTATTCTATACCGTGTCATTCTGCCTCTCATTCTAAAAAGTTCTAATTCCTGAAGATGATGTACTCCTATTGTTGCTATCCTCTAGTTGAAGCAAAATAAATTTGAGACTTTTTAAAGGTAGGTTGCATTTTACATACTGATATTTCTAAATCAGAGGCTATTTTTATTACTTTTTTTATATTACTTTTAAAAATTAGATTTATTGGAGTATAATTTATATGCAGTAAAATCTATCCATTTTAAATGTACAGTTCATTGACTTTTGATACACACACACACACACACACACACCCCTTCTTGTAAACACCACAGCAACCAAGATTTAGAACACTCGCTTTATAAAAAGTTTCCCTTATGCCCATTTGTAGTCCAGTCCCCAAACCTGGTCTCAGGCAATCTCTGATCTGCTTTCTATCACCATAGATGTTTTGCCTATACTAGGATTACATATAAATACAATCATATAGTATGCATTCCTTTTTGTGTCTGGTTTCTTTCTTTTAGTATAATATTTTTGAAATTTATCCCTGTTGTTGCTTGTATCAATAATTTGTTCTTTTTTATTGCTGAATAATATTACATTGTATGGATATGACATTTCTTTACTAGTGTGGCGGGCATTTGAGTTGTTTTCAGTTTGGGTCTGTTATGAACAAAGCTGCTGTAAGCATTCATGTGCAAGACTTTTGTGGACATACATTCTTGTTTCTGTTTATTCAATACCTTTGAGTAGAATTGTTGGATCACATAACATAAGATCAGTTGAACAGAGTAGATTCCAGAAAAGCTCACATATACATTTCTTGACAAAGGTGCTGAGATTATTCACGGGAAAAGGATAGTCTTTTAAACAAGTAATACTGGAACAATAGAGAAAACAAAGTGAACCTTGACTTTTACATCTTATCATACACAAAAATTAATTTGAAATGGATTATTGACCTAAATGTAAAAATAAAATTTAAAAATATAAAACTTCTAGATGAAAACATAGGAGAAAATCTCTGTGACTTTTGGTTTAAAGATTTCTTAGACACTATATATAAAATTAACCATATAAGAAAAAAATGGACAAATTTGACTTTATCAATATTAAAAATTTCTGCTCGTTGAAAGACTCAAGAAAATGAAAAGGCAAGCAGCCTTGGGGAAAATATTTGCAATACGTGTATCTGAAAAAGGACTTGAATGTATAATATATACATAAACATGCTCTTACAACTTCATAATGAGAAGATAACCCCATAAAGAGAAGGGCAGGCTGGGTGCAGTGGCTCACGCCTGTAATGCCAGCACTTTTGGAGGCTGAGGCGGGTGAATTGCTTGAGCCCAGGAATTTGAGACCAGCCTGGGCAACATGGTGAAACCCAGTCCCTACAAAATAAAAAAATACAAAAAATTAACTGCGCATGGTAGCATGCGCCTGTAGTCCTAGCTGTTTGGGAGGCTGAGGTAGAAGGATAGCTTGAGCCTGGGAGGCAGAGGTTGCAGTGAGCTGTGATCGCACCACTGCAACCTTGCCTGAGCAACACAGTGAGATCCTGTCTCAAAAAAAAAAAAAAAAAGAGAGAAAAAGAGCAAAAAATATAAAAATAAATTTTACAAAAGAAGATATAGAGATGGCCAGTAGGCATATGAAAAGATGTTTAAAATCAGTCATCAGGGAAATGAAAATTTAAACATAATGAGATATCTTATATTTACTGGAACGGCTAAAAAAGGGCTTACAGGAATTGGCAAAGATATAGATTAACTGGAACTCTTATGCATGTTAGTAAAAGCACAAAATGATACAATTTCTGGGGAGAAATATTTGACAGTTTTCAGTAGTATTTTTGATAGCCTTCTGAATGTCTTAGTGAGTTATAGGTCAGTTCTGCCACTGTTTCTTTCTTCCTTTTTTTTCTTTTTTTGAGAAGGAGTCTTGTTTTGTTACCCAGGCTGGTGTGCAGTGGTATGATCTCGGCTCACTGCAACCTCCACCTCCCAGGTTCAAGCAATTCTCCCTACCTCAACTTCCCCAGTAGCTGGGATTACAGGCGCATTCCACCATACTTGACTAATTTTTGTAATTTTGGTAGAGGCAGGGTTTCACTTTGTTAGCCAGGCTAGTCTCAAATGCCTGACCTCAAGTGATCTGCCCGCCTTGGCCTTCCAGAGTGCTGGGGTTACAGGCGTGAGCCACTATGCCTGGCCTGCCACTGTTTCTTTCTTTTCCCTCCAGCTTTATAGCTATTTAAAGAGAGCAGATTTTCTTGAGTACTAGGAATCACTATTTTTGAGCAGAATTATTCAAAGCTGTTATTATTTTTTCTTTAACTTAAGGCAGTATAGGAGAAAGCAGTACTGTGCAGGTAAAAGTTACAAACAGGAACATTTTAAACAAGATAGTTACTTTCCATGTATTGGATATGTAACAGAAGTAATTCTAATAACCATCCTGAAGTTGGTCAGGAGGCAGTGGTTAAGAATTGAAATGTTTGGAGCTTGCCTGTGTTGATGGGATTAAGGCAGGGATGATTTATGTGTAAATTTATGTGTTAGTAACAGCAGTAACAGCTGTAGTTACACTAGGATTCTAAGATCAAATGTTGATTAAACATGAATGCAGCAGGGGTGATATGGTTTGGCTCTGTGTCCCTACCCAAATCTCATGTCGAGTTGTGTTCCTCAGTGTTGGAAGAGGGGCTTGGTAGGAGGTGATTGGATCATGGGGGTGGTTTGTAATGGTTTTAGCACTATCACCCTAGTGCTGTCTGGCAAAAGAGTTCTCCTGAGATCTGCTTGTTTATAAGTGTGTAGCACCTCCCCACTTTGCTCTCTCCCTTCCTCCTACTCCTGCCGCGGAGACATGCTTGCTTTCCCTTGGCCTTCCGCCATGATTGTAAGTTTCCCGAGGCCTCTGATTAAACATTTCTTCTTCTAAATTACCCAGTCTCAGGTAGTTCTTTATAGCAGTGTGAGAATGGACTAAGGGGAAATATATATGGTTACCAAATAGCGAATTAGCCATGGGAAAAAGTAGCAAATAAATAATTATTTTGCTTTTTCAGATGCTAATTTTTCTGTTTCGTTTATTTTAGGGTTGGTGGGAGCTGTCCAATGTCCTTAGGCTGTTTTCCAAATGAGATACCAAAAGCTAGTTCTCCATTGGGTTTCTCAGGCTGCTGGAAGCATTCATTATTATGGTTGTCATTACTTCGAGTTCTGTTGCCACTATGCCCACAGTAGTATTTGTTACATAACAGGTGCTTGATAAATATTTGCTAAATGAATTTTTGGAAAATAAATCTGCCACACCTTTCTTCTGCAGTCTACGATCTGTTGAGATCATCCAATAGATTTTTTTCCTCAGATATTGTACTTTTGAGGCCTCAAATTGCTGTCTTTTATATTTTCTATGTCTGCAGAGACTTTCCATCTTTCACTCATTGTAATCTTTTTTTTTTTTTTTTTACATCTTTGTGCATATTTATAGTAACTGTTTTAAAGTCATTGTCTGTTAATTCAAACGTCTGGTTCATCTTGGAGTCTTGATTTTATTGTCTGCTCTTTTTTCTTTGTAATAAGTCATGTTTTTCTGCTTTGCCTGTCTAGTAAATTTTAATTGTATATTGAAATGTAGAGAGTCTGGATTGTTACTTCCTTTAAGGGTGCTGAGTTTCATTTTGTCAGGCATTTAAATTGACAGTTGATTTAGTATTGTCAGGTTTGGTTCTCTTTCTTAAGGCAGGCCTATTTCAGATTTGTCTTTTGTCCTGGGGCACGGTTTTTACTTCGAGATTGCCCTTTCCAATGTCTCAGCTAAGTATCTGGGGTATTCCATGAGGTCTCTTCCACTCTGCATAGGCCAGAACTCCAACTTCTCCCAGTATTATATTTCGTTACCTCTGGTGTCATCTCCATTATGCTTTCAGATCTTGCACATAGACAGCCCAGGCCCCAGCCAAGGACCTGAGATGAAATCCATACAAAATTCTTAGTGCCTCGCTCACCAAACTCCAGCAGCCTTAACAGTCTAATCTCTTCCTGTTTACCTCAGTGAATTCTGTGTTCTACTTGAGTTCCATTTCCTTCTTTATCAGGGAAGAGCCACCATGCTGAAAGCAAGGGGCACTGTGTTTCTTTGTTTTTAAGGATGGTAGCCTATTTGCAACAACTGTAGTGTGATATAAAAATATATAATTTATGTTAGTGACAGCTACGAATACTGCTTGCACTACTTTGTAACATAATTTTTCAGATTCAAGTTCATATACTGTTTTTCTCCACCTCACCACACACATATTTTCAGACTTCCTCCTCATCCTTCTTCTTGCCAGTAGTTGTATTATAACTCCTGCCAGTAGTTACATTATAATTTTGGTTATATCAATATTGAGCTTTTATGGGATTGTAACTAGATAAATGCCATTCATAGTTAAGTGATATGATATATTGTGACTTTTTTCCTGCATGTTTTGTTTTTCCTGGACTTAACAGTCGTCTCCCTCTTTTTTTTTTTAATTAGTTTTAAATGTTCTTAACTTTAATTCATAGACTTACCCCTAATTGTATAAATCTCTCAACATGTTTAAGCACATTTGGCATTACATCAATTTTATCTTTCCCAGGTGCCTTCTGATCTGTCCCAGTCTGGGCTAATTGTTCTTCCTGGCTTGCTGTATGACTGTCTACTCAAGATGTCCCTTCACCATCATTCTAGGGATTTTCTTTTCCTCTCTTGCGGGTTAGATTCTTCAGTTCTTGGAAACTGTCATCTTCTTTCATGGTTTCCCACTCTTGTTTTGGCGGAGCACATCTTTAGTAACTTCCTGACTAGTGTATGGGAAGCAAAATTATTTGAGATTTTGCTTATTTTGAAATGCCTTTATTATATAGTCACACTTGATTAATAGTCTGCTTGGTATAGAATTCTAGGCTGAGAAGAGTTTTCCCTCAAAATCAGAACGTTTTGCCCAGTTGTTTTTTAGCTGCTAGTATTGTTGTTAAAAAGGATAATGTCATTTTGATTCTAGATTCTTTTATGAAACCTGTTTCTTTGGCAGCTTTTAGGGTCTTCTGTTTCTTTGGTATTCAGAAATTTCATAAGATATGTGTGCTTCTATTTCGGTCTTATTTTCATCTGTTTTGCCAGGTACTCATGTACCCTTCCAGTTTGAAAACTCACATCCTTCAGTTTTGAGTATTTTTCTTGAGTTGTGTCTTCAGTTTCTTCTCAGTGTTCTCTGTTTCTGGAACTCCTAATATAATATTGAACATCCTGAACTCTTAGTTTTTGTTTAGTGTTCTGATTTTCATTTGTCTTTTTATTCTATATATTCTGTTAATTCCTCGGCTTTATGGTCTTCTAGCCCTTCTTTTGCCTATCTTATGGGGTTGAGGATTAAACAATTTATATACCTGAGGTGCTGTCATATAGTAAGTGCTTATGTTAGCTGTAATTGTTGTTTACTTTCATAACTGTCTTGAGGGAAAGGTCTTTGGCATTGATTCTTTGACTTCTTTGACTGTACATGACCTTGGGCGAGTGCTGTAATCTCTTTGAGACCTACCTCTCTCTCCTGTATAATGTTAATAAGCTCTATCTCTCAGATGTTTGTGAGGATTGAATGGAATATATATGTGTAAATGCTTAATACCTTTGTACAGAATTAATAGTTAATGCGTGGATTTTCAAATATCAAAAGTTTTTAGTTTGAAGGGAAAATGATGTCTGAATTTTCAGGGTTGTTTTTAAGAGTACTTGATTATGACTCTCGTAAACCTGTATGAGCTACGTATGCTTGCACTAAATGCTAATACTTTTTAAAGAAGTTATGTCTTAGTATTCAATCTCATTATGTTAGGTTGAAGATAGAAGATTATGAAAATATTCTCTGAAAATCTCTGGCTTTACTTCAGATTGTATAAATCTGTGTAATGTAATAATTATTTAAGAATGACATGATTACTGATCTAAACCCATGAAAGGGATATTTGTTGGATTATTTATTTTCACTTAAATGGTATTTGAGATTAGGAAAAAGAAAATCTGTCTTTTGATTTTTCTTGATAGTATTAATGTAATTTCAAATGTTAGCTCATTTTTGTTAATGGTGGCTTTTTGTTTGTTTGTTTTGTTTTAAGGTTTTTGGATTCAAAGCATAAAAACCATTACAAGATATACAATCTGTAAGTATGTTTTCTTATTTGTATGCTTGCAAATATCTTCTGAAACAACTATTAAGTGAAAGTTACTTGCTTGTTAGAGTGAAGTAGAGTTAAAGATATATTTTAACAGATTGTATTCCTAAACCAATTAATTCAAGAAGTCCGAGAGCATTGTTAGATCATTTAGAAAGCGTGGTGATGAGGTAAAACAATGTTGGCACAGATTCATGTTACTTGATCTGCTTTAAATGACTTGGCATCTAGCCCATATTTGAGCCCATAACCGTGTGGTAATTTGAAGTGTAATTCACAGCGGAGCTTCTGTTAAAGCACTAATAGCATCTTCCATGGAGGTATACTTTAGAGTGAATATAATTTTGTTTATCCTGTGTCTCTAGAGCTATTGACTGAAGAAGCTGTTAGGGCATTCTCTAACTGTACATAACGTAAGTTATTTAAGATTGCTGAATTAGTTGGCTTGTCTTGTCTAGGACAGAGTTTTAAGGACTGCCCACCTGATTGATAGAGCTAGTTGACCTTATCTTTAACTTTTTGTTTTTCTTTTGACTTTGGGAGTAGAGATGTGAAAAGGTAAAAAGGAAGGAAGGAAGAAAAAACTTAACTATTTTTGCCCTTGAAGACTGTCTTTCCTTCTCAAAATATTGACCATTTTCTGATTTTTAAAAATCGGCACATAAAACGTATTATTTTTCTACCTGACTTTATCTTCCCATGTGATATCTATAAATTATAGATAGGAAAAATTTTTAATGTAAAGTTATACATACTAATCCACAGTTAACAGTTTTTCTATAGAGTTTATCAAATGGAAGAACAAGATTCACTTCTGCCTTCAGTGGGCATTTAAACTAAACTTCTACTAAAAAGAAAGAAAGATTCTCTGTGCCTTCTTGTGTTGTGGAGTGTTGCTTTTTTATCTGTAATTTAGTGATCTTTCTAGTGTGATAAAACGCCAGAAGTACTTAGAGTGGAGTGGACATCAATATTGTTACTCTCAGTAAATTTTCACTGGTTTTTCTCAGATTCATGAAGGAACAAACGTATGTTAAGTCCTTATCACTTATTAGATATCACAAAACATGTTGAGGGGTGCGTACAGAGGTGAATAAGATGTAGTTCCCGTTCTCAAGTAGCTTACATTCTAATGTAAAAGGTAGACAAAGCATTACAGAAGTAACTCTTGTATAGAGGTTGCAATGAAGAGAATACTGGCAATAGTAATTGTACCTTATAGAGAAGGTTTCATAAAGGAAGGCATGTTTGAGCTAGGGTGAAAAGAACCAGTAAGGGTTGACTTTCAAGCCAAGGAGAGGAGGGGAAGTGACATTACAGGCCAAAGGAATGGCATTATAAGAAGCTTGTTGGCATAAAAGTGTTTAGAATATGGCAGTGAATTCATTATCATCAGATTGTGGTGTCTGTGTGTTGAGGGTGGGAGAGAATCACGGTGGCAATAGGCAATAAGATAAAAGAAAGTAAAAGGTGTTATAGAAACTTAATGGGCCCAGCGTACAAATGATCTATGCATTTAGGGGTCTTTCTCTTTTCCTAATAAACCTCTCCTACAAAGAGCCTTGTTCCAGATACCATAGTGTTTCTTTGGAGGAAAAGAAAAACCACAAAGCTTTGTACTTTTTGCACCACTGGATTCAGAATCTAAGTAATAAAAAAGGACACGAACTTTCAAAAGCTGGAAGCCATTAAACTGAGTCATTTCAGGGTTAGACTATCAGAATTGGGGATTTAGAGAGTCTCAGAATGGAGATCGAAGGACACCTGAGACAAATTCTGCCTTTTTCAAAATTTTATTCTAGTTTAACATATTCAAAGAAAGGGAAGGAAATTCTTTTCATTTCTGTGTGTAGTGACTTCCTGCTTCAAGAACTTAGGACTTCAGCTGCACTCTCAGTATTGTAGGTCACTTACATTATTATGGTTAAAGTTGGCATTGCAGAGAGCCTAGGAACCTGACTGCCTGTTTGTTTTTATATTCCCAAACATTGGATTCCCAAGTTAATGAAGTTTCTTTAGTAGTTGAGGGTAGCTTTTAATGCATATATTTTAATGCCCCTTCCCCACATGGAATCATAGGCTTTCAGAACGGGAGAGTACCTGAAAGAGATCATTTAGTCCAACCTTCTCATTTTACAGATGGGGAATCTGAGGCCTAGAGAAGTTAAGTGAGTTGAACAAGGTCACACAGGTACATATGGTAGCAGACCGTCCACTGTTTATGCCAATATTCCCTTTATGTTTTGCTTTTTTGCTTGTTCGTTTTAACCTCCAAATTTTACTGACTTCAGAAGTTGCTAGAATTACTAAGTTATAGCATGTTATGAGTTCTAATGTCACTTTCCAATCTTCTTTATCTTTTTTCTACCTCTGTTTATATTTCTGGTTCTGGGTAAGTGAGTCTGGCAAGCTGCAGGTGTTCTATTTTATTTCCTTTATTTTTAGGATAGTATTACATGTGATATATATGTCTTTGCAAACATAATTTGAAGATCTTAAAATATTTGCACTAGGCGTACCCACATTTAATAGTATGTTAAACCTTTTACAGCAATTACTATATACATGGTGAAGAAGAGTTCTTAATATGGACTTTCTGTTTAATTGTATCTTTTTATATCTATTTTCTTCAGGCATTCATAACATTAAGCAAATTCAGGTGTACTGTTACTTAATTGAATTAATAAGTTTGTTTTGTACAAGTATATTTTATTTTTGTTCTTTGCTCTATAATCTGGTAGGAATGGGGAAGGGGAGATAGTGAATAAAGAGATCTATACTTCTTACCTTTGAGGAATTTAAGTGTTCACTGTATACTCATTTTTAAAAGGTATTTACTGTATTTCAGTGCATATTTTATTTGACATGCTTTATCATTTTGTGGTAAACCTTTAGCTTTACTAATTTTTATCTACTAAGTTTTCTTTTGTAAGATGGTGATAGCTTCATTGAAGAGAGTAAAGAAGAGACCTGCCTACCTAGCTGATTCTATGTCAAGTCTCACTTCTCTGGAAGCTTTTCCTGTTAATCTTATTCTTTTCTTCAGTTTCTGCCTCTTGTTTCATAAAAACTCATTCTTCAAATGTTTATTCCTTTCTCTTGTCTTATATAAGCCAATATGAGGTAATGGCATCTTTTGAGTTTTAGTTATAAGGAAATATAAATGGTTAAATTTAAATGGTTAAACCCCATTTGCCATTTGTGTATCTTTAATTTTAGTTCGTTGCGAGACTTATCACTACCAAACCGCAAAGAATTTAAAAGAAACTGGGTAGGTGGTAGGTCGAAGGAGGGCATTTATCAGAGATTTTAATTTAAGAAGAAAGTCTTCATCCTTATCCTACCAACCCCCATTCCCTGAGCACATTTATCATTACCAGCCACGGTATATTTGCTCCCATATTTGCTATGCTTACCTGTGAAGATTTTCATAACTTTTTTCTTGCTTTTTACTGTCACTGTTGGTTCTATCATTTATGACAGATACTGCTGTTGTAGGAATGCTGGCTTTGACTAAAATTTTTATTGCTTTTGTATGTAAAACTTTGTTTTTTTATTATAAGTAGAATTATGGAACAGTAGTAGAAAAAGTTTGACTTTTGTAATCAGAGATACTGAGCTTGAGTTCTTGCTCTTTCATTTGTATGCTGTTATTTGGAGCAAGTTTTTTAATGCTCTTAAATCTTAGCTTTCTCCTATATAAAATGAAGATAATATTAGCAGTTATCACGTGGTTGTGAGGATGAAACAAAAAAAGTGGAAAGTCTTTGTAAGGTGTGTTCATCTAGTTGACACTTAGTAGTCATTACTTCCACTTTCCATCCATATAGTCCTCTTAACAGTAATATATGAGAGCCATTTTTATTAAGGCAATCTTAAGGAGTGTTCGTCAAACCACATGTTCTGGGATTCTGAGAAAGTAGGGGAAGTTTAGAGAACTGAAGCTGCACAAAACTAATGTTTATTTTCTGTTGTGTTGTCACGAGACCAGCTTCTTAGATTCTGTTTCCTAGTCCTACATCTCTGATTCCTTATAAAATACTCCATTATGAATTCTTCACTATTGACAATTTCTCCTCTTTTATCTGTACCAAAGAAAGTGTAAAATGTGACTGTCTTCTTTGTCAGTCCTCTTCTTCCTGTTTTTCATATCAGTGGATATGAAATTATTAGCAAGGATGCATGTATGTGCATATGTCATTGCTAAATACATTTTCTTTCTAAAAAAATTCAGTATACTAAATTATACTAAAAAGGAAAAGCTTGTTTTGAGTGGTAATATGAAAGTTGTTTTATTTTAGGTCTGACCAGTTAGAAACCAGTGGATTTCAGTTTATTTATAATTGGTTAAACCTTCATGTGAATTTGGTTTTGAATTTCCTTTAAAGTAGAGAAACTATATAGATGTTTTCAGGGTTTCTAAATGTACAATACAGGTTCACAATCACTTATTTGAAACTCTTGGGGCCAGGAATGTTTCCATTTTCAGAAATTTTAGTTTTCAAAAGGTAACACAGATGCGTATACTTTTACATAAACACCCCAGTGGGATGTGGGTCAATACCTGAAATGAAATGTTTCACTGTTCACTCTAAGTGTATTAAAGATTATATACAGTCTTATTACTTCAGATCAGGATTTGCTGTAGTTGAGTTTGCCATAAAACTTAAGAGGAAGTGTTAGATGTTTTGAACTTTTGGGATATTGAAATTGCAGGTTAAGGATCTGTGGACCTTTATTTGTTTTAAAATGCTAAGATTTTATTTTAAATAATTTTTTAAAAAATTGTTTTGCATAGTAGTTGGAGTTACCAGGCTACTGCTAGCCACACTGATACATAAGATCTCTTTCTGAGCCTTGTATTGTTTGTAAACATGGGCTGTTAATTATTAGAAAGCCAGTACATACTAACGAATATATCACTGCTATTAAGACAAATATTAGCATACTCTAGTAATGACAAGTCAGCGTTTTACTATTCTGTATTGCTTTTGCTTATTCTTTCGTTACTCTCATACTGTAATTAAAACTTGCAACCTGAGAGACTGTTGTAAAAGGTGACCATTGGCTTTTCAACATGGAGAAAGATCTGTTTTAAAAAAAATTGGTGGCTGGGTGCATTGGCTCAAGCCTGTAATCCCAGCACTTTGGGAGGCCGAGACGGGCGGATCACGAGGTCAGGAGATCGAGACCATCCTGGCTAACATGGTGAAACCCTGTCTCTACTAAAAAATACAAAAAAACTAGCCGGGTGCGGTGGCGGGCACCTGTAGTCCCAGCTACTCGGGAGGCTGAGGCAGGAGAATGGCGTAAACCCGGGAGGCGGAGCTTGCGGTGAGCTGAGATCTGGCCACTGCACTCCAGCCTGGGTGACAGAGCAAGACTCCGTCTCGAAAAAGAAAAAAAAAATTGGTCAGCATTGTGTCCAAGTAGATTAACATCATTCAGTTTTTCTTTACTGTCCTTATACTTTTATTATTTTTAACATATATCTTTTTGAAGAATAGTTTGAGAATTATGTATGCTTAAATATGAGATACAGATACTATTGAAACTAGCCAGTTGTTTATAGGTACTTGTAAAAAAAAAAAAAAAATTCCAATAGCATGCAAATTTTTCATAGAGGAAATTTGAAAGCATGGAAGCACCTGAATTTGCAGTACTCTATATTAGTGATATCACAAGTTTTGTAAGCAAATTTATTAGCTCTGATTGCATACACTTAATCTTTTAAGCTTTGGTTTTATTATTATAATATGGGGGTGATAATAGTATCTACTTAATAGAATTCTTATTACATGAAATAATTAATGTTAAACAGCATAATATGTGTCACATTATAAAGATTCAGGCAATGTTTGTTAATATTAGTACTTTTTTTCTTCCTAAATGCAAAAGATAACTATATATCACTTTTAAACTTTTCTTTTAGTTGTGCTGAAAGACATTATGACACCGCCAAATTTAATTGCAGAGGTAGGTATGAATGTACTGTACTATGCTGTATAACTTAAACCCGATAGACTATATCTTAACTGTCATAATAATGAGTCATCTAGATTATTGAGTGAGATACGTATTTATCTTAAGAAGTATCTTAAAAATTTCCAAAAAATTTAATTTTGCTGTTTTTTAGAAAAAAAGTATTGCATAAAGCTATTAATATTGTCAGGAAGACTGAAGTGCAGAGTAGACTAAGAATTAGGAAAATTCCTAGACTAAAAATAGTATAAGGAGAGGGTTTACCTACTGTTTAAGGCAATAGATCTAATAGTAAGCAACTATAGGGAGAAAGCAGAACTACTTAACTCTTCTGTGTTGAGGAATGACATAAAAGGTAGGAAAGGATATAACAAATGTTGATAAGAGAAACCTGATGGATGAGAGGAGGGAATTGCTTTAAATGAGTTCTACTTCAGACATAAGTTAATTCTCAGAGCCCACAAAAACTTTCACTTTTATTTGTGAAATACAGCTCAGTTCTATGACCTAACACTTTAAACCATTAGAGAACTGAAGAGTTGAGAAGCTAGGCAGATGCCGCTGTGATAGTCAAAAAGAGAAAGTGGGTGCCATGAGCTACTATTGATGTATTTGCCATTGATCCCTCCTGAAAATCTAGAATGGACTTTCAGACAGATGGTTTGAAAATTCTAAATCACTCATGATTGAGATTTGGTATAGATTCACTAAGAACGTTTTGTTTTTGTTTTTGGTGGATTTAGATTGTTGTTTACTAGGCAAAGCAGGCTTTAGTTGTTTATGTTGCTTTAAATAGACATTTAACAGGTTTTCCTGGAGGTTTTTGTGTACCACTGGGAAAATGGAGTTAGGCAGATGACTAAGTGAAAGCTGTCCTTCTGGACTCCCTATAATGATAGTCATTGTCTACCAGAAGAGCTGTCCTGTCACACCAAAGGATAATTGATTGTATCCTGTACCATATTATGAGTGACTTGATTGGAGATATAAGACATACTTCTCACATATTTAGGTAACACAGGATAGTACGTTGAGTATCAGTCAGAGTTTTTAAGGATCTTAATAGAGTGGAACTAAGGTAGAAACTATTAAGAACAATTAATAGTGATATATCTATAGTCCTGTTTCTAAACAAGGTTTTTTTAAAACCTCATCTCTGACTATAGTGAACAGAGAAGTCTTGGACTCTTATAATTCATGTGAGAAGACCTGAAACTTTGATAACAATTATATACATTTTATAAGTAATTTCTTTGGTGTATGCCTTCACATATCTCTGTATGTGACCTATGCTACCAGTCCATTGAGCGTAAATTCCCAGAATGTATTCTCCTGCAGAAAATGGAGGTAAATAGTACTTGGCTTCCCTAATGATTTACATGTGTATACAACACTAATATTTGCAGGACCACCTTTAAATAACACACTTAGCATTTTTATTTTATGAAATGTAATATGCAGTTCTTTCTATAGTTTATTAGTAATCTATTCTGTCTTTGGAATATGTTTTGTGATGATGAAATAAATACTATAAATAGTATTCCTTTTGCATTGAGAGTCCTGATGAAATGTCCATGTAACATTTCATTTTGGGTTTAGCTGTACCTCTAATATGTGACCTATGCTGTCAGTCCGTATAGTGTAAATTCCTAGAATATATCCTTCTGAATAAAATGGGGGAAAATAATACTTGCCTTCCTTAATGATTATATTTGAGACTTATCAAGAGACTATTTTCTATTTAAAAATTAGAAAGTTAAGCAATACATTATTTTTCTCTGGAATCTAGTGTTTCTTTTAAATACCTGTTAAGTTTGTATGCAACATTTCTAAAGTTAACCTACTTGTAATTAAAAATACAGGAGTTTTTTTTCTTATTCTGAGGTTATCTTTTTACCACAGTTGCACAATATCCTTTTGAAGACCATAACCCACCACAGCTAGAACTGATCAAACCCTTTTGTGAAGATCTTGACCAATGGCTAAGTGAAGATGACAATCATGTTGCAGCAATTCACTGTAAAGCTGGAAAGGGACGAACTGGTGTAATGATTTGTGCATATTTATTACATCGGGGCAAATTTTTAAAGGCACAAGAGGCCCTAGATTTCTATGGGGAAGTAAGGACCAGAGACAAAAAGGTACGTTATTTTTTGATGTTTTTCCTTTCCTCTTCCTAGATCTGAGAATTTATTGGAAAACAGATACTGGGTGTTTTTTTTTTTTTTCCTTCAGTTTTATTGAGGTATAATTGACAAGTAAAAATTATATATAAATACAATGTATAGTATCTTTTGATGTATGTATATATACATTGTGTAATGATCACTACAGTCAAGGTACTTAACATATTCATCACCTCACATAATTATTCTTCTCCCTTCAAGGTGAAAGCATTTAACATCTACAAGCTTCAATTTTCAGTTATACAATGTTATTATTAACTATAGTCACTGTGCTGTCCAGTAGATCTTCAGATCTTGTTCATCTTGTGTCCCTCCCCGCCCCACCATCAGTCCCTGGAAAACAGGTTTTAAAAATAGTTGCTAATCCTTATTTCTTCTAAATTTTTAAATCAGTTGCTGCCTCAATTTCTGTATGAGAAATGACTGATTTCATTTTTCTGTTCATGCTACCATTTTCATATCATACTAGCACATGTTACCCATTAACTATATTGCAGATTTGGTCTCATAAAATTCTTTTAAAATAACATTTTTAAAAAGCTATCAAAAATAAGCTTATATTTCTGAAGCTTGTTTGAGCATAGAATGGCTTTGGATAAAATACCATTACCTAGTAAAGTGTGAACTTTTATAATACATAAAAATTATTCTTTTATAAGAATATTCATAAATGTAGTTAGATTAATAGAAGATTCTTGATTCTTTGATCAGAAAACTAAGGACTATATTGAAAAATCAGTGATAAATTTAATACTTATAGTACATCTGAAAGCAAAAAGAAAACTCTTGGAGAACTTTTACAGTGATTTAATTTTGCTGTTGATGTATTTCTTTGAGTGGTAAGTATGGCAAAACATGTTAAAATTTAATACAAAGAGATTTTGTTCATTTTTCCATCTCTAAAGGGACAAAGCCTAAGCCCCTCCAGACAGATAGAAAAACTCATTTAGAGAGTTCCCCTTCATGTTAAGCTAATTTCTTCTTAATTCAACTGTAAAACAGAAATAGAATGATCATATTAATCATTTAAAGCTGTGTAGTTGCATTGATTCCTTGTTCCTTTACCCCTCTCTCATGTCTTGTTTCCTTACCTTTGTGACTTTTTTTGCATTATGTATAAGGATGCCAAAGTACTATTTATTGTTGATAGTTTACAAAATTGAATCTTACATTAGTGCATAATTTTGGTGAATGTTGAAGTTTATGGTAGATTGCCTTACATTTCTGCATATTGTTTGCACCTTGGAATGATAGCACTGGCATAAATTATAGAGCTGAGGATCTAAAGATTTTTACTTTGATTTATCCCATTATCATCTGCAGGGAAACAGTTGCTTTTACTGATTAAAAATATAGGCCAGCCGCAGCGGCTCACGCCTGTAATCCCAGCACTTTGGGAGGCCAAGGCGGGCGAATCACAAGGTCAAGAGATCAAGACCATCTTGGCCAACATGGTGAAACCTCGTCTCTACTAAAAATACAAAACTTAGCTGGGTGTGGTGGCGCGCACCTGTAGTCCCAGCTACTCAGGATGCTGTGGCAGGAGAATCGCTTGAATCCAAGAGGCAGAGGTTGCAGTTAGCTGAGACCATGCCACTGCACTCCAGCCTGGTGACAGAGCGAGACTCCATCTCAAAAAAAAAATTAAAATGCAGTAGCAAAAGCGATGGTAGAAATTTAAAACCGAGTTGATGAGCAGCAGATAACTTGGTAGTGGGAAAAAAGTCAGGTAAAACAATTTTTGTAATAAAATAGAAAGATTTTGTAATGTGGAGGCACAGAACACTAGATTTAAGCCAGGGGGTCTTAAGTTGTGTTACATACCTTTTAAAAGTCTGATGGAAGGTATAAATGTTCTCCCACCAAAAAATGTACATAGTGTACATAAAATTTTGCACATAGTTTTTATTACATTGAAATACATTATTTTAAACAGAATGTAAAAGAACTTTCATGAAAACTATGTCACTTTTTTTAATGCAAAAACCAGTGGCCACTACCTGAGAGCAGTGAATAAATCTAAGTGGTACAAATTAACCAAAATTAAGCTTTAGTTCTGTTCAATACGAAATTTTAATGAAAAAACTGGTATTTAACTTTTAAAATAACAAGTTGAAACTATGCTCTTTGACTTTGCAACTTTTATATCCAATCTTTGATATCCAATCAGTGTTGACTTTGGTAAAAAGTGCTGAAAATGCTATTTTACAAAAGAAAAAAGAGTAAATGGAATCTGAAGATTCTCTTGCCTGATGAAAGTAGACTTGTCAAGAAATAAGACTTCTCCAAGATTTGAGATAAATGCATGTTGCATCATTTTCTTTGCCTTCAAGTTACTGAGATCATTTTTGGCAAGATCTGTAACATTAATAGTGTGTTAGGAAGGAAAAGATTATGACTCCATATTTTACTTTCAAGGTTGAAGAGTTAAACTCTTTAAATAGAGTGTATTTTACCCTGTAAACAACAGTATCAGGCTGTAGAATTTGTCTTCTGAAAGCAGTGAACTTACATATAGCAGAGAACTTCATAGAGCTCCCATTTCTTGACAAAACCTCTCAAGAAGCTCTTGATTGAAAGTCTTGGCTTTCATGAATCTGGCAACTTTCACAATAGTAGATTTTTCATGACAAATCCTCTTACACAGGCGATTATTCAAGGGTTGGCACTTGAAACAGTAGAATACTTTCACAACAAGAGATTAGATTTCTTTCAGAATTGATGACAGTCTTGCACCCTAGTGCGTACTGATGAAGAAAGCAGTGGGTGACCATGACATGGAGAGCTGCTGTCTTTACCAGTGCCACAATATCAGATGTGTTCTCTGGCAGTAAGGTGTACTATCTGCCTACAGTATACTGAGGTTTCTTCAGGAGAAGTTTTGTGGTAAAGAAACTTCACTATTTTGAAAGTGTTAATGTTTTCTGAAGTTTCCAAAAAGGATTCCAAAATGGGAATGTTTCCTTGATTGTGTCACCTTGCTTGCATTTGGTGAAAACTAGTAGCCGGCTATACTGAGAAATCATATCTGAAGAAAAGTGGTACTTCCAATCTTTTTGTGACCTACTTTATTATTATTTTTTTAATGTCAGGGTTTTTTTTGGAATGGGTAAGAGTATTTGATAGAGGTATTTGCAACAGTCTTACTCTTCTTCATGCTACAAGTATGTTTGACTCTTTCTAAGATACTTGCCATCACCGTTCAACTGTGTGACATTTTTATTTGTTTAGCATTATAGTCAATAGCCTAGTAGATGATTTAATCAGGAGTTTTAATTGGAACAAATAGTTTTTGTAATGGTCTAGACTTTCCAACTAACTGTGCTCTCACATGTGGTCTCTTTTTCTCCCTCTTTTCTCCCTCTTACACACTCCCAGCCACACACATATGCATACATACCCTGTCTGATGTAGCTGCTTCTTCAGAATATTTGGCTGTGCTCTGCTGATGGTGAGAACTTGCCATTTAAGAAGGACTTGGGACAGTCCATCTCATCATGTTCAGGGATAAAAGTAAAACCCAAGGATACTTAAACTTTATTGTATTTTATTTTCTGTTTCCAGTCCAAATTAAATCCAAGAGAAGGCTCCATAATCAAAAAGTAAGGACATATTTTAAATTTGCCAGCAGGAAGATATTCTAGTCATTACAGTCTTATAATACTATCAATTCTGTTTCTCTTCAGAGGTGAGGAGAGACTATTTGATGAAATCATAAGTCCTGTAGGATTTTGTGAAATAGGGCCAGAATGAAAGCTAGCAAGAATAGTAGTTATGAAAATAAAATGCAAAGTTTATAGTATCATGTGGTAAAATGTAATAGTATCTACTTTATCAGTAGAACTGCTCAAGTCGCCATATATTCTCCGTCCTTTGTATAGGTTGGATCCCCCAAGTGAAAGGAAATGATGGGCTATTAGTAAATAGAAAATGGAGATCTGTACATAGAGTGTTAAGGGTGTAAGAATGTAAATATTAAAATTGTTATGTTTAGCTGTTATATAATATTAAGACTCAGAGTTAAGTAATTTCGCTGAAGTTGATCACTTTTTGTATCTTGGAATCAAAATAAATAACTGAAATCTACTATACTTGGCTCATGCTTAGTTAATGTACTTAGACCATATTTCGGATGAATTATTCACAGGATCTAAAGGAGTATCCTAATGTGTTCCTACCTTCTTTATCTCTGTGTTTATTTAAAAAGGCAAAAAGAAATGTAGGAGCAGATGCTGTTGACCATATTTGACTAAACAGTAGCATTTGTGTTTAGATTGAAACAGCATTAGAAAACTAGATATGGATTAAAGTCAATGGTGGTTTTTTTTTTTTTTTTCCCCCTTCCAGGAATATTTCTTATAGATGATCAAACAGGCCCAGAAAGGGGAAGTGTTGTGATCAATATTATCCAGTTCATATTAGCATTCAGAGGAAAATTTGAGTCCTTTTATATACCGTTAAATTTCTTTCTATACTATCAAGTCCACAAATCCTGGAAGTGCAAAAGAATTTTGAGACTGTTCAAAATAATTAATCTCTGTATAGGGTCAGGCTTTCCTGCAAGGTTATGAAATGCTGATAGAATTGGTCTATTTTGAAAGGCTCCTCAGCTTATACCCTTCCTTACAAATGCTTCCTTACAAATGCTAAAGCATTTAATGACCCCTGATTTAAAGAGAATTTGGACAGATTGAGGTTGTTGGTCTTGGAAATAAATACTGCAGGCTCCTGTAAAATACTTGAAATGTAATTGTTTTAAAACTTTCAAAGATATCACTTGTTTGCCTATTGGTTAGAATACTAGTAAAATAATTTTTAATCTTTTATGAATAGCTAACTTCATCATAAGAAAACTTAGCTAAACATGGTAAAGCTGTTGTTATACAGCTGTGGAGTTCTTCCTGAGGAGTAACTGTCTTATAATAAATGTAATTGATTATCTAAAGTAGTTTTATTCTTGGAATATCTCATAATAGGTTTATTCTCTTCTTGTCAGTATTTCCTTGTAGATTGAGCCTGTGAATTTGCATTTTTGTAATTGTGAATCACCATTATAGGAGATACATATATTTTATCTACTTTTCAGTTTGTATGGGGTTAACTTTTATTAGAATCATCTTTAATGTTATTTTGCTTATATCCTTAATTTTAATTATAGACAAACATTAAGAAGCTGGAGAAAATTATGTTCTAGTGACATTTATATAGAAGAAGAATCTTTTTTCCCCCTTTTTTGAAGAGAGATGAGGCAGTCTCATATTTTGGTAAAGAATTTGTAGACTTTGTAGAGGTCTCTTCAAAATAATCTGGCTCAGAATCTTGACATATCCTCAACAGACATGGTGCAAATTAGATGGCAGAGTGGTGGGTACAAGTTGACTATAAAATAAAGCATTAGGTTAGTAATGCCCAAATAATACTTTGGGTTTTGAGTGTTGCAGAGAAGTCAGACAACTGATACTATAAAGAAAAATGTTCTGAGAGTGAGGTAACTGCTTGAGGGAAGGAAGGCTCCTTCTGTCTTATTCACTAATTTACAAGAAGACAATTGTGTTACACTTCCTTAGGAGTCATTCATTTGTATATTTGATACTTTTGCTTTATGAACATGTGAAGATTATTCAAAAGCAAGCTGTTGGTGGTTTTTTCTTCCAAGAAAGCATGCCGCAGGGCAACTTTAAGGGTTGGTTCTCGTCTAGCCCTATGCCCCACACTGTCTGCATCTGCACTTAAGTTTCAGTATTAGATAACTCACATGTTTAAACTATGAAGAAAGAGTTAAAACATCCTGAGAATGCTAGTCAATGTGTATTTTTGAAAGGACTCCCAAAATTTGAGTTTAAAGAGGTAAACTCCTTTTTCATGAGAAAGTTACTTAGAATCACTACTGCTGTTTCCCTCTCCCTTGCCTTCTCCCTGTCGCATGCATACCCCCAACTGTGTTCCAGAATGATGGCACATAAAGGAAACATTCATATTTCCTTTTTTTTTTTCTTTTTTTGAGACAGTCTCACTCTATCACCTAGGTTGGAGTGCAGTGACGAGATCTCAGCTCACTGCAACTTCCACCTCCCAAGTTCAAGTGATTCTCCTGCCTCACCTCCGGAGTAGCTGGGATTACAAGTGCGTGCCACCAAGCCCGGCTAATTTTTGTATTTTTAGTAGAAGTGGGGTTTCTCTCTGTTGGCCAGGCTGGTCTTGAACTCTTGACCTCAAGTGATCCACCCACCTTGGCCTCCCAAAGTGCTGGGATTACAGGTATGAGCCACTGTGCCTGGCCTCTTATTTTTTCTTTGGTTAAACTTTTAGGAAAAAAGTTTGAGCCGCTTTTAATTTTCTTTCTGTTTTTAAATAAATTATTAGAGAGAAAGTTTCTCTCTATTAGAAACTCTGTGTACATGAGTTCATTGAGCTTATTCTTAATAAAGACAAATCTTCCAGAAATAATAGTTGTTAACTTTAAGTGATCTCAAGAAAAGGAAAATTTTTAGTTTCTCTGGGGAATGAATTTTCATGACCTAATCTTAAATCAGGTTATTTCTTCTAGCCTGTTTACTAAATTTCCACATGTTGTAACCTAATGAAATTTTCTTACCTCCTCTTTATTTAAAACAAACGATAATTACTGTCTTTTAAAAAATCTTCCAATGTAACGTTCTTACTTTTCTTAACACATTAATTTTCCTGGGCCAAACTGTGTTACTATGATCCACATTAATTAAGGCTGTTATATAATACAATAAAATTGTAGAACTTTCATACCTTGAAGGATCTTAGCAATTATTTAATTCAAACCCATTCTAACATAGTTGATAAAACAGATTTGCAGAGTTGGGTGGCTCATACCTGTAATCCCAGCACTTTGGGAGACTCAAGCGGGAAGATTGCTTGAGCCCAGGAGTTCAAGACCAGCTTGGGCAACATAGTGAGACGCTGTCTCTACAAAAAAAAAAAACTTAAAAAATAGCCGGACATGGTGTCACATGCCTGTAGTTCTAGCTACTTGGGAGGCTGAGGTGGGAGGATTGCCAGAGCCTGGGAGGTTGAGGCTGCAGTGAACCATGATTATACCACAGCACTCTAGCCTGGGCAACAGATCGAGACCTTGTTTCACAAAACAAAACAAACAGATCTGCAAAGATCAACTTGTTCTAAGTCATATAATCTTTTTGTGTAATAACTAAAAACCACATCTTCTAACCTCAAACCTGGATTTTTTTCTACGAAATTATGTTCTACAGTCCAAATTATTTTTCTTTATTATTTTGAATCCTAAAGTAGAAATAGAAACTTAGAAAAATAAAAAGCGACTCCTTTATAATATATGAGGACTTTTTCAGTTTTAAATCAGAAAAACTCAAGTCAAGGTAGCTTAAATAAAAGGACTTACATAACCTAAAAGCTCTAGCCTGGATCTGGGTGCTCAACAGATCTCAAGAGTATCTCATTCTCTCTTCCTCCCTTACCCTTCTCCTCCTTTCTCTCTTCTGTATGTATGTTATTTTCAAACAGGCTCTAACAAGTAGTGGCGAGATATAGTTCCTAATAGCTTCAGGTTTGCATTCTACCTACTTTAGCAACTATGATGGGAAGAGAGCTACAATTTGAGCAAAAATTTATAGGGTGAGTTCTGATTTCCCTGGATCGAGGCACATACCTATTCCTGAACCAAATATTCTGGCCAGGGAATGGAATTCTCTGGGACATGTATCTAAAGCTGAAGTATAGAGCCTGCCACACAGGGATAATAATAGTTTTCTAAAGAAAAATCGAGGAGGGGAAAGAATGTTGGAAAGTGAAAAAAATATCAGTTGTCTGCTTCACATTTATTCTCAATAATTAGTTTCATATAAGTGAAATACTGTAACACCCTAAACTTCAGAGATTCTTCATAGACAGGAAAAATAAGAGCTCAAAGAAGTTGTGACTTTGTTCAAATCACATAGTTTCTATACATGCTATTAGTAAAACCCAGGACAGCTGAGTACAAGTTTTATCCTTATATTCACATTGAGGTCCAGATCCTGGTTTTGAATGAGATAATTATGTACAGTAGGACTGTTTTCTGATCCTTAAAATAGAGACAATGATATCTATCTTGTAAAGTTGTGGTAGTGTTAAAGATATATAAAATGATGGCAAGTACCTTAATATACGAAAAGCTGCTATATGTTGTCATTGTAATAATAGCCGTATTTCTTCCTTTGTTGAATTGCTTTCCTATAGTAATCTTACTGTGATCATCCTGAGACATAGATTTCCGAGCTTCAAGCAAACACTATTATGTTGAAACATCTACATTATTTCTAAGTTTAGCAGTGCCGGTGGAAAGTTTACTGAAATAGAAAATTGCTTTTTTAACTGAGGAGTGTAGATTATAAATTCATGATTCATCTTCTCAGAAGATGATCGGAGTATTGATAAATATTGATGCATAGAATATGAACAAAACATTACATATCTTGTGCTGTGATATTAAAGTAGTATTCTGTTCTGGTAGTAGTATGGCAGTATTTTAGGTCTGAAAGATGTATATAATCTGTACTTTTAAATGTGTTTTTTAAGAGATTAATCACAAGAGATTTACATAAAACTAAGGTTAAAAATTAATGGTGGATTAGAGATACATCAGGCAAATTTCAGTTTCAAAAGCAGATGACAGAATCTCAGTATCAGAGTAGCCTTTAAAGCAAAAAGCATTAAACTGGATCAGAAATGTCATTTTACATTAACGCAGGGTATACTCCAGGTAAAGACTTAGCAGTTATGAACCAGTGTGCTAAACATAACATCAAAATGTATTAAGCAAAAGCTGAAAAAAATGAAGAATAATTGGTAGAAAAGCAATGATAGGAATCTTTATGGTACTTCAGAAGTTACAAAGTAAGAAGATACAGTCATGTGCCACATAATGATATTTGAGTCAACGCCTGACAATGGTCCTGTAAAATTAAAATGGAGCTAAAAAGTTTCTATTACCTAGTGATGTTGAAACCGTTGCAATGCAGTGTATCACTGACATGTTTGTGGTAATGCTGGTGTAAGCACACTACTGTACTATCAGTTGTATAAAAGCATAGCACAGTTATGTTCAGCACGTAATACTTTATAATGATAAACGAATATGTTACTAGTTACTTGTTTACAGTACTATTTTATTATTTTAGCATGTGCTTCTGCTTATTAAAAAATGTTAACTATAAAATAATCTTTAGGCAGATCCTACAGCAGGTATTCCAGAAAACGGCTTTGTTGTCATAGGAGATGTCAGCTCCATGGGTGTTATTTCCCCTTAAGACCTTCCAGTGGGACAAGATGTATAGGTGGAAGACGGTGATATTGATGATCCTGACTTGTAGAGGCCAAGGCTAAAGTATGTGTGTATTTATTAGTTTTTAACAAGAGTTTAAAAAGTAAAAAAAAAAAAAAAATTTAAAAATAGAAAAAATCTTACAGAATAAGGATACAAAGAAAAAATGTTTTTGTGTAGCTGTGTAATGTTTTTAAGTTAAATGTTACAAAAGAGTCAGAGTTAAATTTTTGTATGTTTATAAAGTGAAAAGTTATAAAATGCTAAGGTTAATTCACTGAAGAAAGAAAAAATTTTAAAATAGATTTAGAGTAGCATGTTTATAAAATCTACAGTAGTACACAGTAATATCCTAGGCCTTCACATTAACTCACCACTCACCCACTGACTCACCCAGAGCAGCTTCCAGTCCTGCAAGCTCCATTCGTGGTAAGTGCCCTATACAGGTGTACTGTTTTTATGTCCTTTATACCATTTTTACTGAACCTTTTCTATCTTTTAGATACACAGATACCATTGTGTTACAGTTGCCTATGATATTGAATACAGTAACTTACTAAACAGGTTTGTAGCTCAGGAGCTGTATCATATAGCCTGGGTGTGTAGTGAACTATACCATCTAGGCTTGTGTAAGTATATTATATGATACGGTGATAAAATCACCCAGATGCAGTTTCTCTTAAGCAACACATAACTGTAGATATATAGGTGGCTTGAATAATAAAATAATGAAATGTATTTTTTTCTGTCATTGACAAAACATTACCAATCTTACAAATTAGACCAACTACAAAACAAAATCTCACTCGAAAATAAAAATATATAAGTCCCATTTCTTGATTACAATTCATTAGAACTGGAATTTTTTTAATGTTTAAATTTATATGGAAATATAAAATCATGTTTTAAGTAATTTTTGATTCAATGAGGAAATGTAAATTACATTAGAAATTGATTAATAACAAGTAGAGATTTATAAAGGCAAAAATGTTAATGAATTAGGAAACAGTAAACCATTTGAACTAATAAATCTAAATACTGATTACATGAAAATGCCAATAAAATCAATACATATTTTTAAAAGCCAGTCAAGGATAAAAGAAAAGAGGGAAACTAAAAATGAGACATTAAGTACGAGAAAGGAGATAAAACTACAGTGTAGAGGTGATGTTAAAAATTATATTCAGGTCTGTGCTAATCATTTTGGAAATTTCAATGAGAAATGGGCAATTTTCAGTGAATATGTCATTGTAAATGCTTTAAGGAGAGAGACAAAATCTGAATAGACCCTGCAATAATGAAAATGTCTAGGAGCCCTCAAGAAATACCTGGTTTAAATTGCATTTCAGGTGGCTGCTTATCAAACCTTGAAGTGTCAAGTAATTATGTTATCTAAATTGGACCAGGTGCTAGAAAATATGTAAGACTTCACAGGTGGCTGCTTATGTAGCCCTTATACCTTAATCTGATAAAGGTAGCATATATTTAAAAAGAAAACCAGAAGGTACAGTTTAGGGAAAATTAAATATTTCTATTTGGCCAAAGTAAGAGTACATTCAAGGGAATTGTGAGAGGTAAGAATGGAAAAAGAGGCCGGGCGCGGTGGCTCAAGCCTGTAATCCCAGCACTTTGGGAGGCCGAGATGGGCGGATCACAAGGTCAGGAGATCGAGACCATCCTGGCTAACACGGTGAAACCCCGTCTCTACTAAGAAATACAAAAAAATAGC
>NW_012103987.1:3263375-3282841 GCF_000951045.1 Mandrillus leucophaeus
AGCTGTATTTTTATGCTGTGATTGAATTATAGTGTGTGATAAATTGCTCTTGTTTGGGTAGAATGCCATTTTACATTTTGAATTAATTGGTAATTGGATTAATCTTAACTTCAAAAAAAATTAATCTAAGAGTGGTATAAAGGATAGATTACAGAATGGATAAAGGGCGATAAATCAGTTGGCTATGGCGGAATTGCAGGAAGAAACTGAAATAGGCCACAGAAAACTGAAACTGACATTTTGAGTAGTATTTTGGAATCAAGATCTGGATTTTGGCAGCTGAGTAGATGCATAGGAATCAAAGATGAGTATACTAAGTGAACTTAATCTATGATTTGTCTCATTTTATTGTGTACCATTAGTGTGTATCCATGTATGTATGTGCCAGGTAGTTAATATGCTGACTGTGTCTCTTAGCTCCCCTCTGCTGCCTGGACCTTTGCCACAGTGCTAGAGTTCCCTCACTTCTCTTTTCTATAACCCTGTGATACTACTGCTGTCTCTCAACTGTGTTTCCTTCCTCAAGCAGAAAGAAGATGGCAGGATCATATTGTAGTTGACTAGAAGCTGTGGAGTTTGAGTGCTGGGATTATATCTAGTTCCATTACTTATGAAGATATATGACCTTACCTCATCTATAAAATGGTTTACCAATAGTACCTACCTTACATGGTTTTATGAATATTAAATTATGTATTTCTAAAGAGATTTAGAACAATACAAAGAATATGGTATGGGCTCAGTAAGTGGTGGTGGTGTTAGTTATTAGAAGGCCATCAAGTGCTGGAGAAAATAGTGAATATGATTGATGGAAATAAGGGGGGTTTTCCAAGTTAAAAAGCTTCAGTTTTTGGAAATGTGTGTTGTAAGTATTTCTGAGATTACCAGGTAGAAATTCCAGCCAGATGTTGGAATTCTGCACTGGCAGTTGGGAATAAAGTCATGTTGAAGGAGATAAGTTTTGGAGTTATTGTGTAAAATTGGTAAAGCACTGGAATAGATTGGATTGACAGAGGGGAGACTCTTTTGAGATAGGCCTATATTTAGGGACAAGAGAAGGGACAACCAATAAGGGTTGAAAGAAACCTTAAGAGAGTAAGTCCTATGACAGAAGCAGGGAAGTTTCAGAATGGATGCAGAAAGATCAGCCAGGCTCTTCCTGTTCTCCATCGTGGTGCGGCATCAAGGTGAAAAGGATAACACCATGCAGGAACTTTGCATCTACAGGCTCTGCTTCAACATCTGTTTAGGAGAAAGTGGAGACAGATTGACCTGAGTAACTAAGGTGTTGGAGCAGCTTACAGGTCAGACCTGGGGTTTTCCAAAGCTAGATAATACTGTTAGCCCTTTTGGCAATAGAAGAAATTAAAAGACTGTTGTCTGCTGCACAGTTCAAGAGGCCAAGGCAGATGAAATCTTGGAGAATGGTCTAAAGGTGCATGAGTGTGAGTTAAGAAAAAATACCTTCTCAGATACTGGAAACTTTGGTTTTGGGACCCAGGAACACATTGATCTAGGTATCAAATATGACCCAAGCATTGGTGTCTACAGCCTGGACTTCTATGAGGTGCTGGAAAAGCCACGTTTCATCATGGCAGATAAGAAGTGCAGGACAGGCTGCAGTGGTGCCAAATAGAATCAGCAAAGAGTAGGCCGTGCACTGGTTCCAGCAAAAGTATGATGGGATCATCCTTCCTGGCAAATAAATTCTCATTTCTACCCAAAAGGCCAATAAAAAGTTTTCAGTGAAATGTTTAAAAAAAAAAGATCAGCCAGCAGCCAGTAGGGTATCAATTGTTGAGAAAGCACTAATGACCATTAAGAAATCAGCCTCGACTGGGCATGGTGGCTCATGCCTGTAATCATAACACTTTAGGAGGCCAAGGCAGATTTCTTGAGTCCAGGAGTTGAGACCAGCCTGGGCAATGTGGCAAAACCCTCGTTTCTACTAAATAAATAAATAAGCCTTGGATAAAGAATAAAGATTACTTGAGCATATTATTTAGATACAAGTGGAGAGAATAAAGGCACATGCCAGATAGGAGATAATTAATAAAGCACTTGCCCAAAATAGAACCTCGTTGAACAGGAAGAGACATCAAGCATGAAGCAATTTTAAGATGGGAGAAGGGAATTTTGAGTGTTCATATTGGATGACCTCAGGGTTCCCAGTAAAACAGGAGCTGAATTCATTGAAGATGATGTGTTGGTCAGGATAAAAAGAGAGGTTGGGAGAACAAAGTACTAAAATCATTGTGGTCAAGAGTTTAGTAAGTGTATACCAGAAGAGTTATTGAGTGATATGAGTTTGAAATAGGCAAAGCTGTAGGAATGGGGGCTGGAAAGAATATTAGAAGGAACACTAAATATACTTCTGAGGTCTACCTCCTGGTCTGTGAACATAAAGGAGTTGAAAGAGTAATGGCTAAAGTTGTTTAGCTAAAGTTGTTTGGCTAAAGTTGTTTAGCTAAAGTTGTTTGGCTAAAGTTCTTTAGCTAAAGTTGTTTGGCTAAAGTTAGAATGTGTTGAAAGTTGTATTTGAGGAAAAAAGGTTAAGGATACAGTTGACCGTTCGATAATGTAGCCCACTGTTGACCAGAAGCCCTACCCATAACATAAACAGTCAATAACACATATTTTGCATATGTATTATATAGTATATTCTTACAATAAAGTAAACTAGAGAAAAGAACGTGTATCAAGAAAATCATAAGGAAGAGAAAATACATTTACAGTACTGTATTTATTGGTACTATACATTTATGTTGTCGGTTTACAAGATGAAGCATCTGAAATGGCCAGCAGCTATAGCTGTACGTATCTACTGTACATATCAAGCAAGTTACCTTATTCTTATAACATCCATGACTTTTCTCCACTTCTTGAAAGCACTTCCATTATCACTATTGGCACTTCATACAGGTCTCATGGTGTTAAGGTTTACAGCATTGCATTAAGCACAATGAAAAATACACAAGAGGGCTGGGCGCGGTGGCTCACGCCTGTAATCCCAGCACTTTGGGAGGCCGAAGCGGGCGGATCATGAGATCACGAGGTCAGGAGATTGAGACCATCCTGGCTAACATGGTGAAACCCTGTCTGTATTAAAAATACAAAAAATTAGCCAGGCATGGTGGCATGCGCCTGTAATCCCAGCTAATAGGGAGGCTGAGGCAGGAGAATCACTTGATCCCAGAAGGCAGAGGCTGCAGTAAGCCAAGATCGTGCCACTGCACTCCAGCCTGGGTGATAGAGCAAGACTGTGTCTCAAAAAAAAAAAAAAAAAGAAAAAGAAAAAAAAATACACAAGAACCGTGAGAGAGTGAGAGATAGCTTTTGATTGCAATACACAATTTACTGGAGAGATGAGCTGATCATACAGAGATGATTAGTGTCACATGGTGTTTTAAATAGATTCTTGCAACCCTTGAGCTCACTGCAGTAGCAACAGAAGTTAGCTATGAGATTTTAACAGTAGTATAGTATGTACTACAGTTAATATTACGTAACTATGATTTAATGCTGCATCTTTGCATTTGTTTATTATCTTGACTACAAGTGGTATTATGTCTGGTCTTAAGGTTTGTGTGCATATGTTTTGATGAATTTTAACTTTTTATAATAGGTTTGTGTATATTTTATGTCAGTAAATGATAAAACAGACTAATAATCTACATATATTTTATGTGTTCATGACATAAATCTAACTTTTTCTAAACTTTTTGATATTTCCAGGCTATGTGTTTCATCTGCAGGTTTTTTCAAATTGTTGAAATCTCTGAAAAATGTTATTGAAAAAAAATCCATATATATAAGTGGACCCACACATTTCAAACCTGTCTTCAAGGGTCAGCTGTGTAAATAATTTTCTTCATAATTAAAGTGGAAAAGGAGAGTTACTACTAGTAGAAAGTAGAACTGTACCCTTGAAATGTGTGTGTGTGTGTGTGTGTGTGTGTGGTTACAGATCAATTTAACTTAAAACTTCTTGGTTAGAGATAAAACTGGTCTTTATTAGCCTTAATTTACATGAAAAATGCAAAATGTTAGGCCAGGCACAGTGGCTCATGCCTGTAATCACATAACTTTGGGAGACTGAGGTGAGCAGATCACTTGAGGTCAGGAGTTCAAGACAGCCTGGACAACATGGTGAAACCCGTCTCTACTGAAAATACAAAAGCTAGCCAGGCGCAGTGGCACATGCCTGCAATCCTAGCTACTTGGGAGACTGAGGCAGGAGAATTGCTGGAACCCGGGAGGCAAGGTTGCAGTGGGCTGAGATCGCACCGCTGCACTTCAGAGTGGGTGACAGAGTGAGACTCCGTCTCAAAAAAAAAAAAGAAAAATTTGAAAACACAGAGTATTTTTTAATCTGCAAGAGCTTTATAGCCTTTTATTCATATGTATAAGCTTTTAAAGATGAGTAAAATTTTAATTTAGTGTGGACTTTCCACTCATTTGAAATCCTATATTACAGGTGTTAATTCAATTTTAGTGAGTGTGCATCATGGCTCAGAGGGATAGGACTAGAATGAGGAGGTCACATTGGAGACTCTGAAACAGATACATGTGAGCCTCCCAACTTTTTGATATTTGTTAATCTAGAAATGTTGAATTTCGGGTGCTGACAAGGCAGCAGGTAGATAATAATTGCAAAGTTAAGAAAATAGACTATAATTTTGATGGTAAACTAATCGATTAAATTTTAAAATGTACTTTTCCATGGTTTTCTTTGAATTGTCAGTAATTTTGTTTCAACTGGTATTCATACATAAATTATTCACCCAATGTTGACAACTAGTAGATTTACATATTTTTTATGTTTGCCTATCCTTTTTTGGGTAAGGATTAACAGAATGTATAAACACCTACATTATAGGTACACTGCTAATCACTTGCTACTTGAAAAAACCTAAAGCTTTGAAATCTTTTTATTATTACACACAGACTTATGCCAAAAATGGAGATAAAGAGAAAAATGTCATCCACTAAACCCCAACAAATAATGTCGACAATGTGGTCTCCTGGTAGACTTGCATTGACTTAATTTTTTAAAAAAATTTTATTGCATATTTTGACTAGATTATAAATGCATATGGTTAAAAAATTCACATGATTCAAAAAAGTTCCCCTCCCACTCATCTTCCATGTGATATTTCCTTTAGCTAACCTACTTAGCAATTCTATATTTATCCTGCTAAACATGAATGACAGTTGTTTGCTGAAATTACATTGAATGTGATGTAATAAGTCATTGTAAGTTTACATTTTTTAGCTTTAATAATTTTTAATGTTTTAATGAAGAGTAGTAGTACTGCTCTTCAAAGTACTACTATTTTCCCTTACCTTTTACTATTTTGTTAAGAAAATCATATAGAAATAAAACTCCAGCTATTCAAAAACTGTACCTTAAGTACAGGTAGAGAATTGCTAAAACCGTATACTATTTTGTAGTTTTAGCATGCTTTTGTGTAACTGCATCTGGTGTTTGATCCTCATGAGAACCCTGTTAAGAAGGAAGGGTACATATTATTGTCCTGATTTTCCTTCGAAAACACGTCAGAGTTTGTATTTTGACTGTCAGCATTTAAATACAAGTCTTTTATTTATAAAATTGTGGTCTTTATACTGTGGCCAAAATCTTAAATCACTTGTCAGGATTAGAAATGGTTTATACCTGTTTTTTTGACATTTATACACATACACACATATTTTTAAATTGTCTATAATAAAATCATGCGCATCTTTGAAAAAATATTAGGAGTACTACAATGGATACCTACATACTTGCTATTTATCATACCTGGTTTTTTGTTTGTTTGTTTGTTTTTTGAGACAGTCTGTCTCTGTTGTCCAGGCTGGAGTGCAGTGGCGCGATCTCAGCTCATTGCAACCTCTGTCTCCCAGGCTCAAGTGATTGTCCTGCCTCAACCTCCCAAGTAGCTGGGACTACAGGTACACACCAACACGCCCAGCTAATTTTTTGTATTTTTGGTAGAGACGGGGTTTCACCATGTTGGCCAGGCTGGTCTCGAACTCCTGACCTCAAGTGATTCAGCCTGCCTTGGCCTCCCAAAGTGCTGAGATTACAGGTTGTGAGCCACTGTGCCCGGCCTGTTTTTAAATTCACATAAATAAGTTTTATATTTTTCATTAGGGAGAATAAGGTTATTTGTGTCCAGAATTTTTAAGACACTGGGGAGATGCAGATGCCAGTAGTAATTTAAAGAGAAATAATTGCAAATTCTTTTTCCTCTTGAGTATACTTTCATTTAAATTACAGTTTTCTGTAAGTTACTTTTAACTGTTAAACTTCTTAATGTTGCTTATTGTTTGTCTTATATTTCTAGGTTGGATTTTTCTTAAGTCACATGTCTAATAAACCCTTAAATACCTCATTTATTCATCATCGTTAGTGAATGCATTATTGTACATATTAGATTTTTCTCTTTAGATAACTCAGCTTCCCCTATTAAATGCCACATATATTATATATATTTTGTTTATGTTTTATTATTTAATGAACTCTTGAGAACTACATGCATTTTAATCATTTGTAATACTTACATTTTCTAAAATCCTTCATTTTCCCCTGGTTTCTTCAGCAAATAGATGCATGTAGTACAGGGATAGCTTTACTTCTGTTAGAAGATTGTTGCACACATTTACATCATCTGCATACTCCTGTTTTTGTTGGACTCTAATGCCAGCATCAGTTTTTGCTGCTGCTATTTCTGCCTCTTAAAGGCAATATGCCTCTGTCTAGTTTGCTGATTCTGATACGCTTTGCCCTGGAAAGTAGGTAATCAAGTTTGTGAGGAACTGTGTGTTTAAGGAGTCCATAAATCCTTGTGGGGAGCCCTAGGTGTAAAGAGCACAGCTGTAGGGCAGAGGCCTTTGACATTTATTTTGGATATGCAGTGGCCTTTGCCTATGGGGTTCACGGGTCAGAGCACTGTTGTGACCTTTGAATAAATGGGGTGTTACGATAATTGTTTCAAGGGAGAAGAGTTATTCTTATATTATCCTTTGTATTGATATTGCTCTTATTTATTACTGAGCTGAATTTAAGTATTAATCATTTAAGGTCAAATTTCTAATGTACATATGTTCTTCAATGGCTACAACCCAGTTACTATAGCAATTTAGTGAAATAACTATAATGGAACATTTTTTTTGAATTTGGCTTCTCTTTTTTTTTTTCTGTCCACCAGGGAGTAACTATTCCCAGTCAGAGGCGCTATGTGTATTATTATAGCTACCTGTTAAAGAATCACCTGGATTATAGACCAGTGGCACTGTTGTTTCACAAGATGATGTTTGAAACTATTCCAATGTTCAGTGGCGGAACTTGCAGTAAGTGCTCTGAATTCTCATCCTTCCATGTATTGGAACAGTTTTCTTACCATATCTAGAAGTTTATATAAAAATTTAGAAAGAAATTTACCACATTTAAAATTTATGCAGGAGACTATATTTCTGAAGCATTTGAACAAATTAATTAGCTTTGTTGTTCAACTCATTGGGCTAAAGAAGCCAAAAGCAATGGGTTTTAATGTAGTCGAAGCCAAATTATATTTATGAAAGAAATATTCTGTGTTATACACCAAATACAGCCCAATTCTGACCAGATGATGGAAGAACCTGTCCCATCAGAGGTCCAGCATGAGGTCCAGCAGAGGTCCACCAGAGGAGTTCAGCAATGTGCTGGTCTTAGGGCAGGGATCAAGTCCTTAATATCTTAGGGAAACTAGGTATTGACAATAATGGTGACAAAGCAATAAAAAGGAAAGGAAGAAGTGATAAGACATGGCAGCAAGCTGAAGTAAGATTAGTAAAGAATAGGAATCAAAGTATGTGGAGTGTTAGAGAAAACCTGGATTTAGATCCGGATTCCCGTCCTAGATCTGTCATTAATCTATTGTGTAACCCTGGGCACATCATCTACCTCTCTTTGAGTTTGCTTGTCAATAAAATGAAGAGACTTTGAAATCTGAAACTTCTGGATAAGTATGAAGTACAGATTATATCACTGATGTCTGCCTCTAATTTATTTCTCCCTTTTACCCTAATCTCTATAAGTCTACCTCAGTCATCCTGATCCTATTCTACTTCTCCGATGATGTTTGTCAGATAGGTGTGATCATCATCATCAGATCTGTTCTGTATTCTTAGAGACAGATAACTTTATCAAAGACCGGAGTTTATTAGTATAGCATGTTAAATAAAGGCTTCTAAAGAGTCTCATTGATGCTCTTTACATCTCAGTACAGTTTTTAAAACTGCTGAATGCAAGGTACTGGGCTGTTGGAAGTGACTAACAAAGGAATGTAACAGATTCATAGAGAAGGAAAAAGGAAGAAAAACTCATGCTCTTCCTGTAGTATTGATGTCAGTGTAAGAGCCAAGAGAAAGGTATAAAGTATCATGGAGATATTAAGGGAGAGAAAACATTCACTTTAGTAATCTTTCCTAATTTTCTAGTTTCCTCTTATGTACTATGATATAATACTGTAGTAAAGCTTTAATATAAAACTAGCTATGTAATTAAGTGGGAGGTTGTGGGGCTAGGCATAAGGCTCACACCTGTAACCACAGCACTTTGGGAGGCTGAGGCAGGCAGATCACTTGATCTCAGGAGTTTGAGACCAGCCTGGGCAACAAGGTGAAACCCTATCTCTACTAAAAACACAAAAATTAGCTGGGCATGGTGGCGCACACCTGTAGTCCCAGCTTCTCGGGAGACTGAGGCAGGAGAATCACTTGAACCTGGGAGTCCAAGGTTGCAGTGAGCCGAGATCATGCCGCTGCACTCCATCCTGGGCATTGGAGCAAGACTTTGTCTTAGAAATAAATAAATAAAAATAAAATAAAATAAATGGGAGGTTCTGTGTATCAGTTACAAATGCTACATTCAGAAAAGCTCTTGAAGGTTTTCAAACAGTTTCTTAAAGGAGGTTCACCAGCTCTTTATTGAACATTGGAAAAAACATACAGTTTAGATTGGCATTAAAACTGAAAGAAGTGGCCAGACGCAGTGGCTCACACCTGTAATCCCAGCACTTTGGAAGGCCGAGGTGGACAGGTCACCTGAGGTCAGGAGTTCAAGACCAGCCTGGCCAACATGGTGAAACCCCAACTCTACTAAAAATACAAAAATTAGCCAGGCGTGGTGATGCATGCCTGTAGTCCCAGGTACTTGGAAGGCTGAGGCAGGAGAATCGCTTGAAGCCAGAAGTTACAGTGAGCCGAGATTGCGTCATTGCACTCCAGCCAAGGCAATAAGAGTAAGACTCCGCATCAAAAAAAAAAAGACTCCTGAAAGAAGTATTACAGGCAATGGGAAATAGCTTCAGTTAAAGTGCAGCAGAAGGAAAAAGCTGGACAAGAATGTAGTGACAGATAATAGGTATGGAACGTATGACTGACTGTTAGAGGATCCTGAATGGGGATAACAGACTTGATTTAATAAATACTGAGATGTCATGATAACACTTGAGGATTAAACCATGTTTTTAAGGACAGTTGTATGCAAAGTTATAATCGCAAGAGTAAAACATAGTGGAAAAGAAACCAGTAATAAAACTTGCCTTAATGCATGTATGCTAAGACAATCAAATGGGATTTCATTAATTTTTTATTTGCCATTTATAGCTAAAGATTTTGTAAAAGTTTTGATCCCAGTCAGGTGAAATAGTCACAGAAAGAAAGAAAAGTGCATCTGAGACTTGAAGACATTAATGTTGATATTTTGGTTTTAAACGTGTTTTAAATCTCGTAGAAGTGAGCTTCTCACATGACAATATTCAGTGGGTACTTGGGAGTATGGGTTCGAATCTAGGTAGGAGATATATCGATATTTTGGTCAGCGTCAGGAAAGGGAGAGTAGTGAAGCCTTTCATATAAATATGGTCTGGAGTTTGGGGATGGGAAGGCTCGGAGGAAAAGAAGAAAAGGAGAGGGTGAGGACTGTGATAAGAATGGCAACTTGGGTTTAGGAAGAAGAGGAATCAATAAAGAAAACAGAGGTAGTGCTGAAAAATACAGCATCTTCTGTAGGGATTTGCAGCTTTTTCTTACTTGATTTTTGTCTTAGTATTTCCAAGTGATAGAAAAAGTTACTATACTCTAGACATTTAACAGGGTTAAAAATGTTACTGAAAGATGATCAGTGTGGTTTTCTTTCAAGACTATAACAATATGTATATATCCAAGGAATTTTAATTCTGACTTTAAAAAATTGTTTTACTTGTATAAATTTAAGGACACAAGTGTAATTTTGTTACGTGTATAGATTGTGTAGTGGTCAAGTCAGGGCTTTTAGGGTGTCCATCATCTAAATAATATACATTGTACCCATTAAGTAATTTCTCATTATCTCCTCTCCCTTTCAAGTCTCCACTATCTCCCATTCTCTGCATTCTGATTTTCATTTGCTAGGTGTATTAGGTTGTTTTTGCGTTGCTATAAAGAAATACTAGAGACTGAGTATTAAGCAGGTTTAACCTGTTTTCTTTATAAATTCTTCTTTAATTGGTTCATGGTTCTGCACGCTATACAGAAAGCATAGCAGTATCTGCTTCTGGGGAGGCCTCAAGAAGCCTCCAATCATGGCTGAAGGCAAAAGGGGAGCATGGTGAGAATGGGAGCAAGAAAGAGAAGGAGTGGTGGGGAGAAGGTGCCACCCACTTTTAAATGTCAGCTCACTTATCACCAAGAGGATGGCCCAAGCCATTCATGTGGGATCTGCCCCCATGATTCAAGCACCTTCCACCAGGCCCCACCTCTAGCATTGGGGATTACAATTCAACCTCAGATTTGGGAGGGAAAGATATCCAGACTATATCACTAGGTCTGGATCTTGTTATTTATTTTTTGGAACATATTCAGTCATATACGAGGATATATATATAGTAGAAGTCCACAGAACCATACTAATATTGGACTTCTGGTTGGTTAGGTCTTATCTATCTGAAACATGATATTCATATTGCAGAGAAGATTATTTTCTTTAGTGATTGAGGAAATCTTTACTACTTATAAATTTTTATATAATACTAAAATATTTGAAGATGTACATTTTGGATGTAGTTTAATTGAAACCTGGAAGTACTATTAATTTGCTTTTGAAAGTCCTAAAATCAGGGTTATCAGATTCTGAATTAATGGAGTTTAAAAAGATTTCTCAGCACTTTGGGAGGCTGAGGCGGGCGGATCACGAGGTCAGGAGATCGAGACCATCCTGGCTAACATGGTGAAACCCCGTCTCTACTAAAAAATACAGAAAACGTGGCAGGCGCCTGTAGTCTCGGCTACTTGGGAGGCTGAGGCAGGAGAATGGCGTAAACCCGGGAGGCGGAGCTTGCAGTGAGCTGAGATCTGGCCACTGCACTCCAGCCTGGGCGACAGAGCAAGACTCCGTCTCAAAAAAAAAAAAAAAAAAGATTACAAGGCAGTTTTGCAATTTTATTCTGATTAATTTTATCACAGCTTTGGAATCCTACTTTGTTTATTTGCTTCTTCAGTTAGATTTCCCAGCGAAATTTCAGTATCACATAAAGTCTTATGAAATGGCCCATTGCACTTTGAACTTTGAGGGAAGGAAGTGAAATTTATTGATAGATTGTTGGTGTAATATTTCTCCTGTTTGTGGTAGCTTTTTCAAATAATGTATCTTAGAAGACCATGTTAGAATAACCTTCATGCTTTTATCAAACATATTAATTATGTGATTGCTGATAGTGCTTTAAATATTACATAGAAATAGTAGTAGGTGTTTACTAAACTGGAAATTTTGTATAACTTGGTTTAGCTTTTGCCTTGTTCTCAGTGACATTGATAAAAATGTAAGACTTTTGTTTATCTTTTAGAATAATGACACCTTTTGGTGCTGAAAATTTTTTGTTATATATATATACATAGTATAAATATAAAATATATTTAAATATAATATTTCTCATAACTTTATGTAAGCTTGTGTTTCTCTTTCTCTGTAATCTTTGCATGTTTTCTTCAAATGGCACTTCATAACCTCCTAAGGTTAATAAATTTCTTTGTAATGGACTTTTGTTTTCTAATTCCTCAACGTATGACAAATGAATTATATATACTTCGTCAAATTATTTAGGTAACTTTAAGTTTTTGATGTCCTGGGATCATAACATTCATGTCTTTAATTTCTGTCATTAAGGTCATTAGCTATAAATGAATTTATGAGTAGATTTAAAAAATAAAACATATAATCCTTCCCTTAACACACTTTCCCACCATTTGGTTGAATTGCTAGTGTAAAAGCATGATGAATTTTGAGAAGTTATATTTTACCAGTTACTTTATTTTTTTATTTATTTATTTTTTTGAGACAGAGTCTTGCTCAGTCGCCCAGGCTGGAGTGCAGTGGCACCATCTCAGCTCACTGCAAGCTCCGCCTCCCGGGTTCACTCCATTCTTCTGCCTCAGCCTCCCGAGTAGCTGGGACTACAGGCGCCCGCCGCCACGCCCGGCTAATTTTTTGCATTTTTAGTAGAGATGGGATTTCACCGTGTTAGCCAGGATCGTTTCGCTCTCCTGACCTCATGATCCGCCCGCCTCGGCCTCACAAAGTGCTGGGATTACAGGCGTAAGCCACTGCGCCCGGCCAGTTACTTTATTTTTTACCAGTTATTTAAAACAGACATGAACCAAAGCCAGAATACTTGTTAATGAAAATGAGATGTTTTGGAGGAAAGGGAGGTTGTGCTGCAGTTTTTACTTGAACTCTGTTGCATTTCTTTACAGAAATTTCAAATCTTTTGTTTCCTGTTTCTTATGATGGTAGCATTATATATCTTTAAAATGTGATCTATAGGTAAAATGAATGATGGTTAATTTTTTAAATAAATATTTAGACTTGTGTTTTTGAAATTTATTATAACATTGTTATAGGTTTTATCCTCTTTCTCTTGTGAACATGTAATGATTTATATTTTGTGATCTTTGCCACATGCTAGAGACTTCAGAATACTATAGCAAATACCTGTCTTCTTTATGTTTTAAAATTTTTCCTGACCACTGCCTGTTGATACCTGTCTTAAAAGTTTTTTTGATGTTGTTCACAAATGTACCAGATAATTATTTCATCGTTTTTAATGCTTAAAGTTTTTATTTATATTAGGATTTTTAGTATGATTTTAATGTTAAAGTTTTGAAGTTATTCTGCCGCTAAAAGTCTAATCTTGGGACTTACTATTCAGGAAACAGAACTTGACTTTTATACAAGTAATAGGACCTTATTTTGAAAGTTCAAACTGGAGAAAATCTTACATTTTTTCTATTTCTATTTCATTTATTTCCATTGATTTGCTTTAGATCAAGATTGCAGATGCGGGATCCATATTTTGTGAATATTGCTGATATTAATCATTAAAATCACTTTTGACAGTTTGACAGTTAAAGGCATTTCCTGTGAAATGATACTAGTATGTATTTAACCATGCAGATCCTCAGTTTGTGGTCTGCCAGCTAAAGGTGAAGATATATTCCTCCAATTCAGGCCCCACACGACGGGAAGACAAGTTCATGTACTTTGAGTTCCCTCAGCCGTTACCTGTGTGTGGTGATATCAAAGTAGAGTTCTTCCACAAACAGAACAAGATGCTAAAAAAGGTTTGTACTTTACTTTTATTGGGAGAAATATCCAAAATACGGACAGATTAAAAGCTATATTTTATTTTATGACATATAAGGAACTATAATTTGTTTTCTATTAGATATGCAGGTGTTTTGCTTACTCTGGCATTGGTGAGACACTATAAGGGTAAATAATCCTATTTGAAGGAAAAGGCCTTACAGCATTGGAACATGAGAGGAATTTTCCTTAACAAGGATGGTTAACTGAGAAGAAATTAGCATGGGACCAAGATTTTAAAAATTTTGGTCTATAGTAGAAATGAGATCTGTTCTGTGGTCTTACATAGTGACACAAACCACTTTTTCTTCATTTTGGCTTACGTTTCTTTTTCTTTCCCCCCTTTTTTTTTCCTTTTTGTTAGAGAGAGGGTCTCATTCTATTGCCCAGGCTGAGTAGCTAAGACTACAAGCATGTGCCACCACACCCAGCTAATTTTTTTAATTTTTATTTTTTTTTTGTAGGGAAAGGGTCTCACTGTGTTGCCCAGTCTGGTCTCAAACTCCTGGGCACAAGCAGTCCTCATGCTTCGGCATCCCAAAGTGTTAGAATTATAGGAGTGAGCCATCATGCCTGACCTTATATTTCTTAAGACTTGATTATTTTCTGTTTAGCTTCTGTGGATTTACTGATTAGTTTTTTAACTAGGAGAGAAATCAGTATGAAGAGGAAGTAATAAAGAATGAAAGCATGGTATTGAAATGTGCAGGTTTAGAAAGTTAATCAAGTTTGAATTTGATTGGCCTGTATTTAGAGAAGGCAACGACTTAGTTTAAAACCAACTACTGGCCCAGCGCGGTGGCTCACGCCTGTAATTCCAGCACTTTGGGAGGCTGAGGCAGGCAGGTCACCTGAGGTCAGGTGTTCGAGACCAGCCTGGTCAACATGGTAAAACCCTGTCTCTACTAAAAATACAAAAAAATTAGCTGGGTATGGTGGCAGGTGCCTGTTATCCCAGCTACTCAGGAGGATTGAGGCAGGAGAATTGCTTGAACCCAAGAGGTGGAGGTTGCATGAGCCAAGAATGCACTGTTGCACTCCAGCCTGGGCAACAAGAGTGAAACTCTGTCTCAAAGAAAAAGGAAAAAAAAAAACCAACTGTCTTCATTTAAAATATTAAATGTATATATTTAAAGTGAGACTAAGGTGCAACATTTTTAGATAGTAATGAAGAAAAGCAGTAAATTTGTATTGTTGCTGCCTTGTTAAACATACTAGATAGCATATTGCTAATCTTTAAACATCCTCAATAATAGGATATATTTAGTTGTTCTGATTTTTAGCTTTTCTTTTGAAAGAAAATAAGAGGAAGTTTCATTTACTGCACAATTTTAAATGCTGCTTTGACGTATCAGAAGAAATATAATTTCCTTTATCCAGAATCCAAGTAGCTGGAAAAAAAAAAAATCAAAATGTACTGCACATCTTTTTTTAAACCAGAAACCCATTTCCTATCATCTGTACAAGTAAAAGTTAAATATATCTCAATAACTTTGAAAAATTATTTTTTGATAATCCAGGAAGTATTAACAACTGTTTTAAAATTAAGATAACTAGTAATTTTTATTTTGCTTTCAAAAATAGGCACCTACATCATCATCTCTGCATACCTTTAGGAATTTACTAATTCTTATTTCCCTTCATCTGTACTTTAACATATGCAAAATTGAAGGTTAATTACTTATGATTTACTTGTTTATCCTTGACTACACAAATTTCCATTTTATTAATTTTCCCTGCCTTATTTAAGAATATGCTGTGATTAAAACAGACAAAAAGTTTTAGTATAATCCATATATATATATGGAATTCACCTTTTTGTTATTTAAATATTATTAGCTTATTTTCTTCTAATTCTAAGTAAAATACAGTTACTGGCTGAAATAATTGAAATAAGCAAAAAAAAAATTTAAAGACTTGTAAACAAAGTTACTTTGTCAGGTACTGCTAAAAGATGCAATAAAATTTAAGACATAATATCCTTAAAGATCTTATTTTCTAGGGGAAAAAAAACTTTTAAGATAAATTAGAATAAAAGATTTAAATGGCATTTTAAGGTACCAATAAGATGACACAAGGCTGTACATCATTAATTGCCAAATTATTTATGCAGGCCAGATTTCTGTGTTGGTCAATAGAGGTTTAAAGTGATGAACTTCTGTTGTGGTTTTTTATTAAGAAAGTATTATCTTATTAGAAGTGATTTTTTTAAGACCAAGCATTTTATAACATCAAAAGAAATCAGTAGTACTCTTCCCTATCCCCTCATATTTATTCTGAAAGTATTCAAGCATTATATTGTCATGTAAGAAAGTAGAGCTTCTCATGTTTGTATTGCTGTAGAAGTAAACATGTATTTGTGGTGTGTCATCAGGGAAGTTGCACTCTCCTTCTAAGAACTTTTGTTAAAGTAAATCTTGGAATAGGTAGCTCATTTGAAAAGTAGAAGAAATTAAGTCCATGTCTGAATTTTGTTTTTATATGTATGTACACATAAACTAAAAACATATTTAAAGCTAGTATTAGACTAGAAAAGAGGTTTTTTTACTTAAAAATTTAAGACAAAAGTAATTTATCTTAGATCTTGTGAGATTGTATTTTTGGTTTAAAATTTGAGTACCGAAAAATCATGTGAATGAAAATGCAACAGATAACTCAGATTGCCTTATAATAGTCTTTGTGTTTACCTTTATTCAAAATATCAGATGATAGTTTATTTTGTTGACATTTTGGCAAATGTTTAACACAGGTGACATATTTTCTTTTTTAAAAAAATAAAACATCATTAATTAAAATATGTCATTTCATTTCTTTTTCTTTTTCTTTTTTTTTTTTTTTTTTTTAGGACAAAATGTTTCACTTTTGGGTAAATACATTCTTCATACCAGGACCAGAGGAAACCTCAGAAAAAGTAGAAAATGGAAGTCTATGTGATCAAGAAATTGATAGCATTTGCAGTATAGAGCGTGCAGATAATGACAAGGAATATCTAGTACTTACTTTAACAAAAAATGATCTTGACAAAGCAAATAAAGATAAAGCCAACCGATACTTTTCTCCAAATTTTAAGGTCAGTTAAATTAAACATTTTGTGGGGGTTGGTGACTTGTATGTGTGTGATGTGTGTTTAATTCTAGGAGTACAGCTGATGAAGAACTTGCTTGACAAGTTTTTAAATTATGTATTATTTAGAAGCTGTGTTTACATAGCAGTAACATGAAAGTTTCTAATAAAATACCCAATGTACACAGAGTCAAAAAAGCTGCAATTTTCCTTTTCCCAATTCTTTGTTGTTGTTTGGTAAAATCTGGTGCAAAGGTGCGGGAGGGGGCTAAATGACTGGGATATGAAGTAGGAATGGGAGAGGAAAGAAATGTATGGGAACTCAGTCATTTGGGAATGATTGATATGGAATGTTTTTACTACTTCCACTCCTGTCTCCCTTCCAATTTATTCTCAACCCCTCAGAGTGATCTTAAAAATAGACTTGATTGTGTCACTTCTGTTTACACTTTATAAAGACCTTGTGTGTTTTTTTTTTTACCATGACCTACAAGGACCATCATAATTTAGCACAGGCCTACCTCCTACATCAGCACTAATCACCTTCTCTCTTTGCTTCTTGAGATTCAGTCATACTGGTCTCTCTTCAGTTCTTCAAAATGCTAAGCTTCTGCCTCTAGTCGTTCCAGTTCTTTTCCTTCTCCCGGTACCTTTTCATCTCAGCCTTTTCCCCCGACCTTCTCATGGCTATCTTCATATTTCCAGCCTTAACTTCAATCTCATATTCTCTGAAGGTCTCTGATTGTCCTCCTGTTATTGTTTTTTTTAAAAATCCTATTTCCTTATATTGTGTCTTACAATTATTTGGTTTGTTTCATTTTTGTGTATATATGATATATGTATTTATACATAGGTATATATATCTACTTATAGACAATAATTGTTCAGATTTTAAAAATCTGATTTGTAAACATTCCCAAATGGTTTGCCATTTTTTTCTTCCCCTTTCCTATTTCTTGTTCTACCTGATTTTCCCCTGTTCATTCACCACACTCTTTTCTTTCTCTTTTTTACTCTCTCTTAATTTGTCATTCAATTTTTGTAACATGTAACAAATCTAACTGTAGCTTCTGAGTTTTTAAGAATATTGCTAGTAATACTTCACCTGTAATCCCAGCACTTTGGGAGGCTAAGGCAGGCAGAGCACTTGAGGCTAGGAGTTTAAGACCAGCCAGGCCAATATGGCGAAACCCTGTCTGCACTAAAAATACAAAAATTAGCTGGGCGTGGTGTCACACACCTGTAATCCCAGCACTTGGGAGGCTGAGGCACAAGAATTGCTTGAGCCTGGGAGGTGGAGGTTGCAGTGAGCCGAGATCACACCAGTGCACGTGCACTTCACACCAGTGCACGTGCACTTCAGCGACACAGCAAGACTCTCTCTTAATAAAAAAGAAAAGAAAGAAAGAAAGATATATATATGTTTGTATATTGGTAGTAATAGTAATACTTAAAAAAAAGTAAAGGGGCACCTACATGTTTTAAGTGAAAATAGATCTAACGTTAAATGCCTTTAGCTCTTAAATTTTAAGTGTTCAGAAATTTCCCTTTTTAAAAAATTTTAATACATAATAATTGTACATATTTATAGGATACAGAGTGATATTTTCATGTATGCAGTGTGTGATGATCAAATCAGGATAAGAGCATATGAATCACCTTAAACATTTGTCATTTGTTTGTGTTGGGAACATTTAAACTTCTATCTTCTAGCTATTTGAAAATATACGGTAAATTATTGTTGACTAGTTAACAGTTCTATAGAATGCTATAATTTATTCCTCCTGTCTGTAATTTTTTGTCTTTTAACCAACATTTGCCTATCCTCCCCTACCCCTCCCTTTCCCAGCCTCTAATAACCACACTCCTATGAGCTCAACTTTTTTAGCTCCCATATATGAGTGAAAACATACAGTATTTATCTTTCTGTACCTGACTTATTTTACTTGACATCATGTCCTCCGGGCTAGACATTCTCTTTAGAATCCACAGGTTTCTTTTCTTTTCTCTAAATCTGCATTTTGCTCAACCATTAACTTTTAAAATGTCTTTTTCCCTTTAGTTTTATTGTTTTCTGTTTCAATATTGCAAGACGTTTTATATTTGTGACTACAAATAAAAACTCTCCGTTATTAGTAAACAAATACAATGTCATATAGTGGTAAGTGCTATAAAAAATAGAGACAGGATAGAGAGTAATCTTGGTTTGTGTGTTTTTTGTTTTTTAGCTAGGATGATTAGAGAAGGCCCAACCAAGCAAATAACATTTAAGCAGAGGCCTAAATCATGAATGAGTTATACAGATATCTGGGAAAAGAGGGAAGAGTAGAGATGCAGAAGCCCTTAGACAAGAGTGAGCTTGGTATATTTGAAGAGTGGATACGTCATTTTGACTAAAACAGAGTGGACGAGAAAACCAGTCCAAGTGTAAAGATACTAGTATGTGTTCAGCATAGGAAGGATGTAATCTGAATTTTGTGTTTAATATTCCCTGTGTTAATGCTTTCAAAACATAGACGAGTGAGGCAAGTAGGGAGAAGGGGTAATAATGGAAGCTGGGAGATTGGTTAAGAGGCACTTGACCATCCTGGCTAACACGGTGAAACCCCATCTCTACTAAAAATACAAAAAATTAGCCAGGCATGGTGGCGGGCACCTGTAGTCCCAGCTACTCGGGAGGCTGAGGCAGGAGAATGGCGTGAACCTGGGAGGCGGAGCTTGCAGTGAGCCGAGATCG
>NW_012103987.1:3283526-3285067 GCF_000951045.1 Mandrillus leucophaeus
CCTGGGAGTTTGAGCCTGCAGTGATCTGTGAAGATGCCACTGCACCCTAGTCTGGGTGACAGAGCAAGACCCTGTCTCAAAAAAAAAAAAAAAAAAACCCAGAAAGAAATACATTGATTTTTCTCATAGGTAGTAAGAGAAACATTCTTTTTGAACTCAGTCATTTGTGAATTGAATTTTATAATGCAAAGGCTATATTATGTAAACTATTGATGACTTTCAATCTGCATTTGTTTTATAGAATTGTTTAGTTAATGTTTGCAGCTTATATTAAAAAATAAAATTGAGGTTGGGCGTGGTGGCTCACACCTATAATCCCAGCACTTTGGGAGGCTGAGGTAGGTAGATTGCCTGAGCTCAGGAGTTTGAGATCAGCCTGGACAACATGATGAAACCCCATTTCTACTACAATACAAAAAATTAGCTGGGTGTGGTGGTGTGCACCTGTAGCCCAGCTGTTCGGGATGCTAAGGCATGAGAATTGCTTGAACCTGGGAGGCAGAGGTTTCAGTGAGCTGAGATCATGCCACTGCACTCCAGCCTGGCAACAGAGCAAGACTGTCTCCAGAAATAAAAATAAATAAATTGTATTAACGTCCTGATAGTTTATCTGTTCAGTACCTAGCAAGAAAGAAAATGTTGAACATCTTAATAAGAAGAGGGTCATTTAAAAGACCTCTTCAAGATCATGTTTGTTATAGTGCTGTAATCTGCAAAATGGAATAAAAAAATTAATCTGTTAAAATATATTTCACTAAATAGTTTAAGATGAGTCATATTTGTGGGTTTTCATTTTAAATTTTCTTTCTCTAGGTGAAGCTGTACTTCACAAAAACAGTAGAGGAGCCGTCAAATCCAGAGGCTAGCAGTTCAACTTCTGTAACACCAGATGTTAGTGACAATGAACCTGATCATTATAGATATTCTGACACCACTGACTCTGATCCAGAGAATGAACCTTTTGATGAAGATCAGCATACACAAATTACAAAAGTCTGAATTTTTTTTTATCAAGAGGGATAAAATACCATGAAAACAAACTTGAATAAACTGAAAATGGACCTTTTTTTTTTTAATGGCAATAGGACATTGTGTCAGATTACCAGTTATAGGAACAATTCTTTTCCTGACCAATCTTGTTTTACCCTATACATCCACAGGGTTTTGACACTTGTTGTCCAGTTGAAAAAAGGTTGTGTAGCTGTGTCATGTATATACCTTTTTGTGTCAAAAGGACATTTAAAATTCAATTAGGATTAATAAAGATGGCACTTTCCAATTTTATTCCAGTTTTATAAAAAGTGGAGACAGACTGATGTGTATACGTAGGAATTTTTTCCTTTTGTGTTCTGTCACCAACTGAAGTGGCTAAATACTGGTTCACATCCTACCCCTTTGCACTTGTGGCAACAGATAAGTTTGCAGTTGGCTAAGAGAAGTTTCCGAAGGGTTTTGCTACATTCTAATGCATGTATTCGGGTTAGGGGAATGGAGGGAATGCTCAGAAAGGAAATACATTTTATGCTGGACTCTGGACCATA
>NW_012103987.1:3289977-3333711 GCF_000951045.1 Mandrillus leucophaeus
AAAAAAAAAAAAAAAAAAAAGGCATTTGAATAGTTTAGTAAAGGTGAGAGATGATGTTTGCTTCTTGTTGCCCCTCACTGCGTAGAATAGTGGCAGTGAAGGGTAACAAGAAGCTGTCAGATGAACTTAAAGAGTTTACTGATGCAGTGGATGTTGGTTGTAAGAGAAGAATTGATAATGACTCTTAGATAATAGGGGAGGGGCTGTCAATATAATATAATGAAGAAGGGATTTGAAGTCAGATCTGATTTAAATCTCACATCCACTACCTACTGTTAATAGTTATGTAGCCTTTAACAAGTTCCCTAACCTTTCTGGGCGGTAGCTACCTCCCCTTGGAAATGGAAATACCTAACATGTAGGGTTGTTTTGACAGTTATTTTCACTAGGCATGTAAAGGCCCTTGGCTCTCTGTTTAGACCACTGTATTATGTTAATATCTCTCTCCTTCCTCCCTTTAGGTAAAGTTTTTAGGGCTAATAAATCCCAGTATCAATGTTGATCAGTAGTTTGTGTCTGTGTAGTGTTGTTTATATCAAAAACTACATTGAAGCCGGGCACAGTGGCTAACGCCTAAAATCCCAACCTTTGGGAGGCCAAGGTGGGCAGATCACCTGAACTAAGGAGTTTGAGACCAGCCTGGGCAACATGGTGAAATCCTGTCTCTACAAAAAATATAAAAGCTAGCTAGGTGTGGTGGCATGCACCTGTAGTCCCAGCTACTTGGGAGGCTGAGGTGGGAGGATCACTTGATCCTGGGAGTTTGAGCCTGCAGTGATCTGTGAAGATGCCACTGCACCCTAGTCTGGGTGACAGAGCAAGACCCTGTCTCAAAAAAAAAAAAAAAAAAACCCAGAAAGAAATACATTGATTTTTCTCATAGGTAGTAAGAGAAACATTCTTTTTGAACTCAGTCATTTGTGAATTGAATTTTATAATGCAAAGGCTATATTATGTAAACTATTGATGACTTTCAATCTGCATTTGTTTTATAGAATTGTTTAGTTAATGTTTGCAGCTTATATTAAAAAATAAAATTGAGGTTGGGCGTGGTGGCTCACACCTATAATCCCAGCACTTTGGGAGGCTGAGGTAGGTAGATTGCCTGAGCTCAGGAGTTTGAGATCAGCCTGGACAACATGATGAAACCCCATTTCTACTACAATACAAAAAATTAGCTGGGTGTGGTGGTGTGCACCTGTAGCCCAGCTGTTCGGGATGCTAAGGCATGAGAATTGCTTGAACCTGGGAGGCAGAGGTTTCAGTGAGCTGAGATCATGCCACTGCACTCCAGCCTGGCAACAGAGCAAGACTGTCTCCAGAAATAAAAATAAATAAATTGTATTAACGTCCTGATAGTTTATCTGTTCAGTACCTAGCAAGAAAGAAAATGTTGAACATCTTAATAAGAAGAGGGTCATTTAAAAGACCTCTTCAAGATCATGTTTGTTATAGTGCTGTAATCTGCAAAATGGAATAAAAAAATTAATCTGTTAAAATATATTTCACTAAATAGTTTAAGATGAGTCATATTTGTGGGTTTTCATTTTAAATTTTCTTTCTCTAGGTGAAGCTGTACTTCACAAAAACAGTAGAGGAGCCGTCAAATCCAGAGGCTAGCAGTTCAACTTCTGTAACACCAGATGTTAGTGACAATGAACCTGATCATTATAGATATTCTGACACCACTGACTCTGATCCAGAGAATGAACCTTTTGATGAAGATCAGCATACACAAATTACAAAAGTCTGAATTTTTTTTTATCAAGAGGGATAAAATACCATGAAAACAAACTTGAATAAACTGAAAATGGACCTTTTTTTTTTTAATGGCAATAGGACATTGTGTCAGATTACCAGTTATAGGAACAATTCTTTTCCTGACCAATCTTGTTTTACCCTATACATCCACAGGGTTTTGACACTTGTTGTCCAGTTGAAAAAAGGTTGTGTAGCTGTGTCATGTATATACCTTTTTGTGTCAAAAGGACATTTAAAATTCAATTAGGATTAATAAAGATGGCACTTTCCAATTTTATTCCAGTTTTATAAAAAGTGGAGACAGACTGATGTGTATACGTAGGAATTTTTTCCTTTTGTGTTCTGTCACCAACTGAAGTGGCTAAATACTGGTTCACATCCTACCCCTTTGCACTTGTGGCAACAGATAAGTTTGCAGTTGGCTAAGAGAAGTTTCCGAAGGGTTTTGCTACATTCTAATGCATGTATTCGGGTTAGGGGAATGGAGGGAATGCTCAGAAAGGAAATACATTTTATGCTGGACTCTGGACCATATACCATCTCCAGCTATTTACACACACCTTTCTTTAGCATGCTACAGTTATTAATCTGGACATTCGAGGAATTGGCCGCTGTCACTGCTTGTTGTTTGCGCATTTTTTTTTAAAGCATATTGGTGCTAGAAAAGGCAGCTAAAGGAAGTGAATCTGTATTGGGGTACAGGAATGAACCTTCTGCAACATCTTAAGATCCACAAATGAAGGGATATAAAAATAATGTCATAGATAAGAAACACAGCAACAATGACTTAACCATATAAATGTGGAGGCTATCAACAAAGAATGGGCTTGAAACATTATAAAAATTGACAATGATTTATTAAATATGTTTTCTCAATTGTAACGACTTCTCCATCTCCTGTGTAATCAAGGCCAGTGCTAAAAGTCAGATGCTATTAGTACCTACATCAGTCAACAACTTACACTTATTTTATTAGTTTTCAATCATATACCTGCTGTGGATGCTTCATGTGCTGCCTGCAAGCTTCTTTTTTCTCATTAAATATAAAATATTTTGTAATGCTGCACAGAAATTTTCAATTTGAGATTCTACAGTAAGCGTTTTTTTTCTTTGAAGATTTATGATGCACTTATTCAATAGCTGTCAGCTGTTCCACCATTTTGACCTTACACATTCTATTACAATGAGTTTTGCAGTTTTGCACATTTTTTAAATATCATTAACTGTTAGGGAATTTTACTTGAATACTGAATACATATAATGTTTATATAAAAAAGGACATTTGTGTTAAAAAGGAAATTAGAGTTGCAGTAAACTTTCAACGCTGCACAAAAAAAAAAGGACATTTGATTTTTCAGTAGAAATTGTCCTACATGTGCTTTATTGATTTGCTATTGAAAGAATAGGGTTTTTTTTTGTTTTGTTTTGTTTTTTTTTAAATGTGCAGTGTTGAATCATTTCTTCATAGTGCTACCCCAAGTTGGGACTAGGGCTTCAATTTCACTTCTTAAAAAAATTTCATCATATATTTGATATGCCCAGACTGCATACGATTTTAAGCGGAGTACAACTACTATTGTAAAGCTAATGTGAAGATACTATCAAAAAAGGATTTTTTTTTCCAGAAATTTGGTGTCTTCAAATTATACCTTCACCTTGACGTTTGAATATCCAGCCATTATATTTCTTAATGGTATAAAATTCCATTTTCAATAACTTATTGGTGCTGAAATTGTTCACTAGCTGTGGTCTGACCTAGTTAATTTACAAATACAGATTGAATAGGACCTACTAGAGCAGCATTCATAGAGTTTGATGGCAAATAGATTAGGCAGAACTTCATCTAAAATATTCTTAGTAAATAATGTTGACATGTTTTCCATACCTTGTCAGTTTCATTCAACAATTTTTAAATTTTTAACAAAGCTCTTAAGATTTACACATTTATATTTAAACATCGATGAGTATTGATTGATTACTCCTAAGTTAAATTGGTAAAGTTAGAGACAACTATTCCTAACATCTCACCATTGAAATTTATATGCCACCTTGTCTTTCATAAAAGCTGAAAATTGTTAGCTAAAATGGAAATCAACTTCATGTTTTGAAGATAGTTATAAATATTATTCTTTGTTACAATTTTGGGCACCGCATATTAAAACATTTATTGTTCCAATATGTAACATGGAGGGCCAGGTCATAAATAATGACATTATAATGGGCTTTTGCACTGTTATTATTTTTCCTTTGGAATGTGAAGGTCTGAATGAGGGTTTTGATTTTGAATGTTTCAATGTTTTTGAGAAGCCTTGCTTACATTTTATGGTGTAGTCATTGGAAATGGAAAAATGGCATTATATATATTATATATATAAATATATATTATACATACTCTCCTTACTTTATTTCAGTTACCATCCCCATAGAATTTGACAAGAATTGCTATGACTGAAAGGTTTTCGAGTCCTAATTAAACCTTTATTTATGGCAGTATTCATAATTAGCCTGAAATGCATTCTGTAGGTAATCTCTGAGTTTCTGGAATGTTTTCTTAGACTTTTTGGATGTGCAGCAGCTTACATGTCTGAAGTTACTTGAAGGCATCACTTTTAAGAAAGCTTACAATTGGGCCCTGTACCATCCCAAGTCCTTTGTAGCTCCTCTTGAACATGTTTGCCATACTTTTAAAAGGGTAGTTGAATAAATAGCGTCACCATTCTTTGCTGTGGCACAGGTTATAAACTTAAGTGGAGTTTACCGGCAGCATCAAATGTTTCAGCTTTAAAAAATAAAAGTAGGGTACAAGTTTAATGTTTAGTTATAGAAATTTTGTGCAATATGTTCATAACGATGGCTGTGGTTGCCACAAAGTGCCTCGTTTACCTTTAAATACTGTTAATGTGTCATGCATGCAGATGGAAGGGGTGGAACTGTGCACTAAAGTGGGGGCTTTAACTGTAGTGTTTGGCAGAGTTGCCTTCTACCTGCCAGTTCAAAAGTTCAACCTGTTTTCCTATAGAATATATATACTAAAAAATTTCAGTCTGTTAAACAGCCTTACTCAATTCAGCCTCTTCAGATACTCTTGTGCTGTGCAGCAGTGGCTCTGTGTGTAAATGCTATGCACTGAGGATACACAAAAATACCAATATGATGTGTACAGGATAATGCCTCATCCCAATCAGATGTCCATTTGTTATTGTGTTTGTTAACAACCCTTTATCTCTTAGTGTTATAAACTCCACTTAAAACTGATTAAAGTCTCATTCTTGTCATTGTGTGGGTGTTTTATTAAATGAGAGTTTATAATTCAAATTGCTTAAATCCATTGAAGTTTTAATTAATGGGCAGCCAAATGTGAATAAAAAGCTTTCAGTTGTTTTTTTTTCCTGCTGTCCTTCAAAGCCTACTGTTTAAAAAAAAAAAAAAAAATGACCTGGGAGTAGAGTATCTGTCTACTCATGTTTAATTAAGAAAAACACTTATTTTTAGGGCTTTAGTCATCATTTCATAAATTGTATAAACACATTAAATAGCATTCTAGTCCTGAAAAAGTTCAAGATTCTTGGAAAATTGTGCATATTTTTATTAGGCCAGATGTTTGAAGATAATTCCCCAGAATGGATTTGATACTTTAGATTTCAATTTTGTGGCTTTTCTCTATTATTCTGTACTCTGCCATCAGCATATGGAAAGCTTCATCTACTCATCATGACTTGTGCCATATAAAAATTGATATTTTGGAATATTCTAAAGGACTTTTTGTACTTGAATTTAATCATGTTGTTTCTAATATTCTTAAAAGCTTGAAGACTAAAGCATATCCTTTCAACAAAGCATAGTAAGGTAATAAGAAAGTGTAGTTTGTACAAGTGTTTAAAAAATAAAGTAGACAATGTTACAGTGGGACTTATTTCAAGTTTACATTTTCTCCATGTAATTTTTTAAAAAGTAAATGAAAAATGTGCAATAATGTAAAATATGAAGTGTATGTGTACACACATTTTATTTTTAGGTATCTTAGGTATACGTATGGCTGAAAACTATACTGGAGTCTAAAAGTATTCTAATTTATAAGAAGATATTTTGGTGATGTTTGAAAAATAGAAATGTGCTAGTTTTGTTTTTATATCATGTCCTTAGTATGTTGTAATATGAGCTGGCTTGGTTCAGTAAATGCCATCACCATTTCCATTGAGAATTTAAAACTCACCAGTGTTTAATATGCAGGCTTCCAAAGGCTTATGAAAAAAATCAAGACCCTTAAATCTAGTTAATTTGCTGCTAACATAAAACTCTTTTGTTTCTTTTATTTTTGCCAGATAATTAGACGCACATCTAAAGCTTAGTTTTAAATGGCTTAAGTGTAGCTATTGATTAGTGCTGTTGCTAGTGCAGAAAGAAATGTTTGTGAATGGAAACAGGAATATTTAGCCCAAACTGTTGTAAGGACAGTACCTGAAAACCAGGAAACAGGAAAATGGAAAAAATCTTTTAAAGATGAAATGTTGGAACCAACTTTCTTATAGAATTAATTATATGTGGCTATAGAAAGCCTAATGATTGTTGCTTATTTTTGAGAGCAAATTATTCTTTTATGACCATAATCTTGCTATTTTTCCATCTTCCAAAAGATCTTCCTTCTAATATGTGTATCAGAACATGGGTAGCCAGTCAGAGAAATTCATATTGGTTGGTAGCTTTAAAAAGTTTGTAATGTGAAGACAGGAAAGGACAAAATAGTTTGCTTTGGTGGTAGTACTCTGGTTCTTAAGCTAGATATTTTGAGACTACTTCCCCATCAAAACAACCATAAGTAGTCACTCGTAATCCTACCACCTGGAGACATAGCCATTATTAACATGTTAGTGACTATACAATCATGTTTTTTTCTGTATATTCATGTATGTTTTTTAAAAATGAAATTTATACCGTACCTGATCTCAAAGCCTTTTAGCTTAGTATATCTGTCATGAATTTGTAGGATGTTCCATTGCATCAGAAAACGGACAGTGATTTGATTACTTTCTAATGCCACAGATGCAGATTACATGTAGTTATTGAGAATCTTTTCGAATTCAGTGGGTTAATCATGAATGTCTAAATATTGTTGACATTTGGATGATACATGTAAGTTAAAGTTACATTTGTTTAGCATAGACAAGCTTAACATTGTAGATGTTTCTCTTCAAAAATCATCTTAAACATTTGCATTTGGAATTATGTGTTAAATAGAATGTGTGAAACACTGTATTAGTAAACCATCACCTTTCTACTTCCTTATAGTTTGAACTTTTCAGTTTTTATAGTTCCCAAACAGTTGCTCAATTTACAGCAAATTAATTTAACATCTGCCAAAAAAAGGCTACTGTTGGCTTATCAATTATCTTTAAATGCTCATGTGACTTTTATCACATCAAAAAATGTTTCATTAATGGTTCACCTTTAGCTCTGAAAAGTGCTGTGTTTAGTAATTATAGTGGGCTTATAAAAACATGCAACTCTTTTTGACAGTTATTTGAGAATTTTAGTGAAAAATATTTACTTGAGGGCAGTATATAACTTATAAACCAATATATTGATATTTTTAAAACATTTTTACATATAAGTAAACTGCCATCTTTGAGCATAACTACATTTAAAAATAAAACTGCGTATTTTTAAATCAAGTGTTTAACAAGAATTTATATTTTTTATTTTTTTAAATTAAAAGTAATTTATATTTCCTCTGTTGCATGTGGATTCTCATCTGTCCTTATAATGGTTAGAGATTTTATTTGTGTGGAATGGAGCAAGGCTTGTAGTCATGGTTCTACTGTTTCAGTTTGCCAAGTCTGTTTACTGCAGTGAAATTCATCAAATGTTTAAGTGTGGTTTTCTGTAGCCTATCATTTATTGGCTATTTTTTTATGTACAGCTTTAGGATTTTCTGCCTACTCTATCCAGTTGTCCAAATGATATCCTACATTTTACAAATTCCCTTTCAGTTTCTATTTTCTTTTTCCATTAAATTGCCCTCATGTCCTAATGTGCAGTTTGTAAGAGTGTGTGTGTGTGTGTGTGTGTGTGTGTGTGTGAGAGAATTTGATTTTCAAGAGTGCTAGATTTCCAATTTGAGAGATTAAATAATTTAATTCAGGCAAACATTTTTCATTGGAATTTCACAGTTCATTGTAATGAAAATGTTAATCCTGGATGACCTTTGACATACAGTAATGAATCTTGGGTATTAATGATTTGTTAGTAGCATCTTGATGTGTGCTTTAATGAGTTATTTTCAAAGTTGTGCATTAAACCAAAGTTGGCATACTGAAAGTGTTTATATCAAGTTCCATTTGGTTACTGATGGACAAAAAATAGAAATGCCTTCCTATGGAGAGTATTTTTCCTTTAAAAAATTAAAAAGGTTAATTATTTTGACTATTCGGTTTTAAACTTTTTATTCATCCAACAAATATCAAGTCCCTGCTGTACATATGGGTTTGGAATACGTTAGTGATCAAAATAGACACACTCTATCCCTGCCCTTGAAGAGTTTACACCCCAGTAGAGGAAACAGAATTTACATTAATAATTATAAATTGTGATACATGCTGTGGAAAGTGAGGTGCATGTAAAAATGGTTATCAAACATTATGCTCCCCAAAATTTGCATCCCCTTGCAGTTGAATGAGGCCTGTGTAACTAGTTTATTCTAATGTAATGCAGAAAGTAGTGTGACACTCCACTTTCTGTAAAGGCAATGAAAAAAATTTACCGTTCAGTTTCTCTCTTCCCCTACTGCTGTGATTAAGGATTTTGCATGTTCTAGATGGTACAGCTCTGTCAGCCCGGGTTTTGAGTGATACTGGAGCAGAACTCCCTCAAATTCTCCCTCTGCCACACTAAACTTGTTAGATATTAGCATGAATAAGAAACCATTTAGACTGATGCTTTGGGACAATTTTTTTTAATCACAGTGTAAGTTATATCCTGACTAAAACAGTGCTTTGGAAAGATCAGGGAAGGGTTTCTTGAGCTACAAGAGGGAGTTAAGAATGAAGCAAAATGAAATATGGCATCTTCAAATGACATGATGCAATAAACTTTAAATTGCAAGTTATTCAGTAGTTACTGAGCACCAGGTATGTGTCAGACACTGTTATAGATGCTTGGGATACAAGTGGCTGAACAGCAGGACCTTGCCTTCATGGAGCTTACATTCTACCAAGGGAAAATAGTCAAATATGTGAGGTAATGTGTGCTACAGTAGAAATGAAAGGTAAGGGAGCTCAGGATTGCTGGGTGCAGAGATTTCAGTGTTGAATGGGGTAGCAGGACTCACTGGGAAGGTAAGATGTGAAGGCTGCTGAAACAGTGGCATTAGGATTTTCCTTCATTCTTTCAACCAGCGAGATGCACTCAGAACCCTCTATACAATTTTATTCTCACTTTATACAACTCTGTACATTAGTTCTAAGTTTTCAAGATTATTATTGGCATATCTAGGGAGAATTTTTAGGAATACCACCCAAAATAGTCGCAATGTTCTAAAACCATTTTGTTTTCCAAATTGGTTTGGCAAACTATACAAACAGTCTGTTCCTTTTCGTTCTCTAAGTTGAGTTTTTAAATTTAAATTTTTCTTATATACTCTGTGCATTTTGACAATACTTAACACTTTTCAGAAGACATTAAAGTTCTGTTATGGCCTTAAGCATTTCTGTAAAGCTGAAAGGAAATATCATTTATGATTTATTGATGGGAAACAGTTACAAATTTTGAGTTACTTGAAAAACAAAAGGGATGAGATTTATGGCCTAGTGTTGTGTTTTCTTTCTTCACCCATAAGCAAAAATCTCTGGAAAAGCACCAGTATCTAGTAAAATATTTTTCCCCAAAAAATATTTTCTATTTTCCTCTCATCTCACCTCAGAGTTTAAGAAGCTTAACATTGTGATCAAAGGAAAATAGTATAATTGAATATTTTATACTGTAGAAATTTGCAACTATATAAAGGCATTATTAACGTTTTGCTAGTGATCAGTTTCCTATTAGGGCAGCCACATAAAATTAGGCATGAAACTTTAAAAGAAAATGTTGACTCTTAACTTTTCCTGCTTTAATGCTTAATTTTAAAATAGATTTAAGCAACTTTAAAAGCATTTTCCTGAGCAACTGCATTTTGTTTTCATTCTGAATTTAATGAGACTCTTTTTTTCTTTTACATTTTACTTTGCTTTAGAAAGGATTTAAGGTAGCTGAATGGGTTTCCCAGTGTGAGAAAAATTGTCATGTAAATTTAGAAAAAAGTATTGTATATATCCCTTGATTTTGGCTTAAGAGTTAGAATTTACGCAGAATGTTTCCTGACCCAACTTCATTGGAATTTGAAAGTACATTCCAATAGTATTGTGAGCTGCTCCTTTAAACATTGATAAGTAGGCTTCAAACTTAATTTTCAAGGAAATAAGCCATACTTTTACTGTAGGGTTTATTAATCTGAAATACCTGAGAGTGCAAATAGTTACGTGTTCCTATTTAATAATATAAACAGTTAAATGTGACCTGTAAATATTGTGAAATTTAGCAAAAATATAACCTGTAAAATTAATCTCTAGTAAGCTAATACTCTCTCAGTAATAAAACTTAGCTAAAATAGCCCAATTAACTGACATTAGAACACATTGTGATATGTGGGAGAACTATTAGTGAACTATAGTCATGTTTATACTTCTCTTTTCAATTATAATCATGTTTTTGAAATGAGATCTCATTTTCCAGTCCTTATTACCTATAAGGAAGAGAAATGTATGTAAATTTCACAAATTCATACGAAAATTAACAAACTTCTTAAGTGTGACTCAGTATTTCTACAAAGATATCATTAACAGGAAAGCCCAACATTTTACATGGTTATCTTTAACAAGGGAAGTACAGTGGTGGTTTAATTAATTAGCTAATACTTCATTTACTGTGTATAGTCATAATTCATATGAATAATACATGGATCTTTTAGGATTATTAGTACTGTATATTAAATGCTTGAAAGGGAAAATACCTTTTAGTGTTTGGTAAAAGAGTAAGCATAAGGTAAATTTTCCCTTCTGTTAGACTCAGCAGAACTATTTAATGTGTTTAACTGTCCTTGGAGAAGACTGAGCCATTGTTTCTGTAAAAATCCAATAGGGTTAAAACAAAAATATCACTTTGAACATGATTTACTTGGCTAGGAGGCACTTGAAAGCTTTAAGCAACTCAAATCTTTCTCTAGAAAATTAGCCACAATTCTACCTCAGAAAACTTGAAGACATTTACAATTCATAGGAATTCTGTGGTAAGTCAGCTCACCTACCTAAAGACCAAAATGAAGGAGCACAGCAAGAAAGGAAGCTGAAGTAAGGAGAGAACAGAAAGCGGAAGGAAAAGCATGAAAAGAGCCCAAATTAACTCTGTGACTACTGGGGGCTGCTACAGGGAATGAGAAGAGAATAGCATTGTTCTGAGCCCACAGTATGTGCCATGCTGCAGTAGTCAGTTCACAGGCTTGACACATTCTTCAGTGTAGGTGATTTTATCTCATTTTATGCACAAAGACTGAAAGGGAACTTAAATCATCCAGGTGTCTCTCACAACTAGTAAATAGAGAACTGGATTTGGACCCACAGCAGTCTTATTTCTATCATACTATACATACTACTACTTAAACAGAATCAAGTTTACAAAGCAAACAAAAAAGTCTGGCCAGGTTTGGTGTCTCACACCTGTAATCGCAGCACTTTGGGAGGCTGAGACAGGAGGATTGCTTGAGCCCAGGAGTTCGAGACTAGCCTGAGCAACATAGAAAGACCCTGTCTCTACAAAAAAATTAAAAAATTATCCAGGCATGGTAGTGCATGGATATAGTCCCAGCTGCTTGGGAGACCAAGCTGGGAGGATTGTTTGAGCTTGGGAGGTTGAGGCTACAGTGAGCCATGATCTGTGCCATTGCACTCCAGCCTGGGCGACAGGGTGAGACCTCGTCTCTTAAAAACAAGTCTAAAACAACTCACAGGTAATGGAGTCATGACAAATTTTTTTTTGTTTACTGACACAAGAAAAACAAGCTAATGACGAGTTGATGGGTGCTGACGAGTTGATGGGTGCTGACGAGTTGATGGGTGCAGCACACCAACATGGCACAAGTACACATATGTAACAAACCTGCACGTTATGCACATGTACCCTAGAACTTAAAGTATAATAATAATAAAAAAAAAGCAAGCTAACACAAGGCATAAATCCTGCAAAATGAACACCAAAGAAGATAAATATTTAACAATTGTTCAAGCTACAAATGAGAAAATTATGTATCTTGCAACATTCTTGACAGGTAAGATGGTAAGATGTTGGTATATATTTTTATATCAAAACCTAGAATTAGAGTTCTTTGATTTGCTAGTTTGGTATAAAATCCATTAAATAAACTTGTGCTTTATTTTTGCTTGAACTAGAATGCCCAGACTGTTTAAAATGATTCGTTCTCAGTTAAATAGGCCAACCGGCCACCTAACAAGTATTTGTTGCATGCCTGCTGTGTCAAGTTTGAATATAATAGTGGAGAAGTGAGAAAAGGCCATCGATTTTACATTTTAGAGTGGGGAAACACATTTTATTCAGAGAGAGGAGCAAGTATAATGGCTTAATGTAGGAACAAACGTGGTCACTTAGGAAAGCATAAGAAGAAAAAGGCTAGAGGAGAGTAAGTGGTGGGAGACTGCTGTAAGATAAATTTTGGAGAAGTAGGCAGGAGAACTTCTGGTTTCAGCCAAGGTGGAATGAAACCGCTAAAGTCTGTCTCCCACTGATGACAACCATCAATAAACTTTTTCTACCCTGTTTTATTCAAGCTCATTGGTTTATCTTATTCTTTGAAGAGATCTTTTATCCCTGCCTGATTTTGTGACATCATCGATGAGTCACTTGGAAAATACAGGTTCACTGAGTTTTGTAGATTTTCCAATGTTGACACATATCATTATGCAATGCAGAAAAAAAATCACATTTAAAAAAATATCACAACACATTTTTAGAGCTGACCAGAATAGTCTTTAAATATTTGGAAGAAGGCAGATTATGAAAGAGAGTCACAACTTGGAAAAGCAACCTATATTAGGGATGCTTCTTTTCCTGTTGTCTTAACAGCTTCGCCCCAAGGGTGGGCCCCACTTGTGGAGCTGCGCAGCCATGGTGACTTGAGCAGCTCACACTGACAGAAATCAAGCTTTTTGGCCAGAAGAACCAGAAAAAGAGTCTCCTGTGGGCCAGTGGGCATGGAGTATGAGGGTGGGGGGAGGGTTGGGGAAATCCTGAAGAGGAGAGAACTGGAAAAGGGAATCCTCTAATTCTGAGTTTGAACTTCTACAAGTCCTGGGCTCACTCCTGAGCTTGCATGCACAGGACAGACCAAAGAAGCATAGCAAAGGTTTTGAAAATGAAACAGATTGGAATTATCACTCATAAACGATGAGACATCACTTGCAGCCTGAGCCTAATCGAGTGGATTGCCTGAATCAATTGATTAATCAATCATCAAGCAAACATTTTCAGAAAATTTCAACAGGACCCAGAGTCTATGCAACACAGTATCCAACATTTCTTAACTAGGAAGAACTGGAAAAATGTGACAAATTATCAGGGAGAAAGTCAATCAAGAGATGGTAACCACAAAATAACCCAGATGTTGGAATTATTAGATGTAAAAACAGCTATTGTAATTATGTTTCATGAGATAAAGATAAACACACTTGGAACGAATGGAAAGGCAGAAGTTCTCAGCAAGGACACAGAAATTATAAAAAGAACCACATGGAAATTTTACAACTAAAAGGTACAATATCTGAAATAACACTGGATGGGCAATAGAAGAATGGAAATGACAGAAGAGTCAGCAAACTTGAAGATAACTTTATAAATATCCAATTCTAATCATGGCTTTAGAGTCTTAAAGGTGGATGAAGCTTTGAAAAGTGAAATATATCTGATTGTAATAAGCCTCAGGGAGCCTTAATAAAGTACTAATCCAAGTGTATTTATGTGGCTCCCACAGATACATTTGAAGAAGTTCCTGTTGTTTGTCAATTACATTAAGTAAAGGAATTAGCGTTATCACAGGTCCAAACATGGTGATTATGAGAATTTGCTGTTACAGTGTTACACAGGCTTAATAAGTCAAAACAGCCCAAGGTGATATATGCATTGACAAAGTTTTCTGGTTGGGTCTATTAAGTGTATACCTTCAGTAAAAAGCAATTTAAAACTTAGCAAAGTCATAACTAGATCACTGACAAACTCATCCTTGGAGACAGTACTTGGTAATTGCTTTGCTCACCTGCTCATATTAACACTTTGATTCAGCCTAACTCTTTCAATTCAGCATTTGCAACAGCACTTTTTCCAAATGTGATGTTATTACAGAGATGTCATACAAAAATTGACCTATCATGTAGGCACAATGCATGCTTTTCAGTATTAGAACAGAAAAAAGAAATATGATGTTTAATGCTGCTAGTGCCTAGGAATCTGGTATGAGAAAACATTAAGGTGAGTTTGGAGAAAAACTGAGCTGCTATTGTGTTTGGAGAAATGACTTCCTGATTAAGAAAGAGAATTTCAAGACTTTAGAAAGCCTCCCTTGTTATATTAGAACCATATTACTCTTAAAAGGTAGTATAAATTTTTGTAATGGTGATAGTTCTGGGTTTAATAGTTTAACAAGTATTGCCATTTAATTCTCATAACATAGGAAGTACAATTATATCCATCTTATACACAAGGAGCTATGGTACAGAAAGGTTCAATAACTTGTTTAATATAGTCAACAAGAACTAGACCTAGTAAATGACAAAGTCAGGATTTAAATCTAGGTCAATTTGATTGCCAAGCCTGGGCCATTTACTACTGTGTTATATATGTTACTTCCTATAAAAATAAGAAGGTCTTTCATTTTCAAACCGAAATGGACAGAACACTGGTGTAAGCAGGGTTCTGAAGCTTTTGGTCTCAGGGTTCCTTTACACTCTTAAAACTTACCGAGAATCTCAAAGGGCTTTTGTTATTGATATTTACTATGTAAGAAATGAAAACTGAGACATCATCTGATAATTTAAAAAAAAACAAGCTAATCACATGATAATATAAATAACATTGTAGTGAAAATAATCATGTATTCTAAAACAAAAATGTTAGTGATAAGGTGGTGTTTTGTTTTTTACTTTTTTTTTGAATTTTTTTTTTTTTTTTTTTTTTGAGACTGAGTCTTGCTCTGTCGCCAGGCTGGAGCAGTGGCGCGATCTCGGCTCACTGCAACCTCCACCTCCCCGGTTCAAGCTATTCTCCTGCCTCAGCCTCCCGTGTAGCTGGGATTACAGGCGCACACCACCATGCCCAGCTAATTTTTGTAGTTTTTAGTAGAGACAAGGTTTCACCATGTTGGTCAGGCGGGTCTCAAACTCCTGACCTCAGGTGATCCACCCACCTCGGCCTCCCAAAGTGCTGGGATTACAGGCGTGAGTCCCCGCCCCCAGCAGACATATTTCATTATACAATGCAAAAAATGTCACATTTTAAAAATGTCACCACCGAGCTCGCCAGGATAGTCTTTGCATATTCGGAAGCTGTCAAGTTCATGGTAGCAGGTATAAGATTTTAAAAAACGAATTTTTGCTTAAAAGCTTGAATTTTATCACTTATAACCCACAGGGGTCATGGGCCACACTTTGAGGATCACTGGTGTTAGAGATTTGATTGGAGAGACACAAGTAAGAGAACATTTCCCTAACAGGCCCAAACACATTCCTTTTCAGAGTGCTGAAGGAATTTGAAAATGAGGTCTCAGAATTACTAGCAGTAATTCCTGATAAATTAAGAAAAATGGGAGAGAGTTCAGAGACAAAGACATGAGGAAAGATTGCCGTAACTCTCCAGGAGGATGGATCCTGGGTAATGAAGGCCAGTATGTTTAACACTGATTCCCAGAAAAAGACTTTAATATATTCAATAGCAGGTAGTTTAAGAACATTAGAAGATAATTCGGTTATTACCAGATGTCAATGAGGGCTAGGTAGGTCATTTCAAAGCCCTCTCAAATTTCATTTTTTCTTTATGACCACCTGCCACAATGCTTTACGTGATGTACATACGAAGAAGTTTGCATAACTATATAAAACAGTTGAATAGTAATTACATAGCATATTGCTTATATAAACTGCACAAATCTCATTTGAATAAAAACCATTTATACAGTACTTGCAGTATGCAAAAGACCCTTTGTTAGGCAAAGGGCAGGTCTGAGAGGCACACACGAGGAAAACTAAAAGAATTTGCCTTGAGAACAGAAGCCTAAGGGCATTTTCAAGTGTCATGAAATATGTGAAGTCTGCCTTGTGAGGGAAGGTAGCATTGGCTTGTGGAAATTGCATAGCACAGGAAATTAGAACATCTGGTTGCTCATCCTGGCTTTACCATCAACTTAATGAATGACCTGGAGTAAGTTACTTCACTTCGAGACCTATGCTCTATATCTGCAATATTGAAAATGCTGGATAAGATCATCTCTAAAGCCCCAGAAAAAGATGGAGTTGTACTCTTTCACTCCAAGGAACATATACTGGAACTTATGAGTAGAACTTTGGAGAGACCAAGTTTGCCTCACAATGAGTAATATTCTAGCTCTGTGCTATCGTATATGACTACAGTCACTAAGCTTCATGTCTCTATGGAGCACTTGAAATGTGACTGGTTCAAGTGAGATTTGAGATTTGCTATAAGTATAAATTACACATCAGATTTTGAAAACTTAGTATAACAAGTAGAAGGCAAAATATCTTGTCAATTTTTTAATATTGATTACATATTGATATGATAACATTTTTGATATAGTAAGTTAAATTTTATATATATATATATATATATATATATATAGAGAGAGAGAGAGAGAGAGAGAGAGAGAGATGGGATTTCACTCTGTTGCCCAGGCTGGAGTGTGGTGATGTGATCTCAGCTTACTACAACCTCCACCTCCCAGGCTCAAACCTTCCTCCCACCTCAGCCTCTCAGGTAGCTGGGACCACAGGTGTGCACCACCACGCATGGCTAAGTTTTTGCATTTTTGATAGAGATGGGGTTTCACCATGTTGCCCAGGCTGGTCTCAAACTGCTGAGCTCAAGTGATCCACCTGCCTTAGCCTCCCAGAGTGCTGGGATTACAGGCATGAACCACCTCCTGGTCTAAATTAATATATTTTTTAAAAATTTCACCTGATTTATTTTTTAAGATATTTATGGCTAATGGAACATTTAAAATTACATATATGGCTCATATTATATTTCTATTGGACAGGGTAATTCTAGTTAATAGGGTTTCCAACAAAAGAATGATAACTTGAAGAGGAACCTAATTTTACTTTTCATTTTGCATTTTGAGGTACACAAGCAGAGTTCTGACAAGAGGACCTCACAGAAAACTCCATTTAGTGTGCATTTGATCTAAATTTGTGTTCTCGATCTGTGCTCAGATGAATGCCTGGGCTCTAGCAGCACCCAGATTTGTCATAGCGGAAGGAGGAGGAGGACAAAAAAGTCTTTCTGTCTTCCCTTCCTCTATTCAAACAGACAGCTGATCAGTATGTATTATTGAATAAATGAATGAGTGTACAAAATATATGTATATATTTCGGGTAAAACGGATGATAGTTTAGGGTTCAGGCTTTGGACCAGGTCTGGCCACCAGTTTAATTCTTGGTGCCACTGTTTACTAGCTCTATGATCTTACTTACCCACTCTGTGCCTCAGTTTCTTCATCTGTAAATGTGGGGTTTGCATGTACAGTTTTGAATACAGTACAGTATATTTCCCTAGAAACATGGCTTGCTCCTAAACATTTGGCAATGCTATTGCATAAATTAATCTTGCAAGACAAAACTACACACAACAACAAAAAACTCTTATCTTGCCTGTAAACAGGTTGTTAAACATGTTCTCACTTCCTTGCCTTCACCACCTGTGCAGCATGTTTTTAAAGCAATTCCACAGTGCTTGTGATTAAAGCAAATTTGTACACTGCCTGGACACCCTAAGCAACTTGATCTTATGGTAGGAGAACAATTTGTGGAGAACTGGAGACTTCATATTCAATAAGGACCTGTTAGGGGCAAAGTGATACAAGCTGCCTTCTCTTTACTTTTGCCTTTCCCATCCAAACATGACCCTGAACATCTGGCAGCATGAAAAGGGGATGTGCTTATCCCATATACCTGCTAGCTGACTCTAAGGATTCTACAACTTAGGTCCAAATGGTTAGTAGTGTATGCTTTTGTAATCCAACACTAGTTGACATCCTACTATACTCTTCTCTGGCCAGTTCTCTTCCATTCCACAGACTTTCTTTTTATTATTTATTTATTTATTTATTTGAGACAGAGTCTCATTCCGTAACCCAAGTTGGAGTGCAGTGGTGTGATCTCGACTCACTGCAACCTTTGCCTCTGGGGCTCAAGCAATTCTCTTGCCTCAGCCTCCCAAGCAGCTGGGACTAGAAGCGTGCGCCACCACACTCGGTTAATTTTTTTTTATTTTTAGTAGAGACAGGGTTTCACCATGTTGCCCTGGGTGGTCTTGAACTCCTGAGCTCAGGCAATCCATTCGCCTCGCCCTCCCAGTGTTGGAATTACAGGCATGAGCCACTGCACCTGGCCTCCACAGACTTTCTTTGCCCTGCTTGGTCCAACCCTCGCACCTCTTTTATTCTCTCTCAGAAACTTCCATTGCCTTCTACTGAATAGAGAAAATTAAGGCTATCATGCTGCCTGGACTGCTTCAACATCCTGTCCTTTTCTCTATTATCAACCAACTCTCTACCTCCCTCGACCTGCCTCCCTCTCATTTTAGAGGAAAAATATATTTCCCTTCTTGTTCCCGCCCCCACCCCTCCGCCCCGAGAGGGACTTTTGCTCTTGTTGCCCAGCCTGGAGTGCGATGGCACGAGTTCAGCTCACTGCAACCGCTGCTTCCCATGTTCAGGCGATTCTCCTGCCTCAAGCCTCCTGAGTAGTTGGGATTACAGGTGTGCACCACCTGTAAAAAATTAGCCCAGCTAATTTTTTGCATTTTTAGTAGAGACAGGATTTCACCATGTTGGTCAGGCTGCTGTTGAACTCCTGACCTCAGGTGATCCACCCACCCCAGCCTCCCAAAGTGCTGGGATTACAGGCGTGAGCCACCGTGCCTGGCCTCCCTTCTTGTTTATTTTATTATTTATTTACTTATTTATTTGTTTATTTATTTATTTTTAGACAGAGTTGTGCTCTGTCACCCAGGCTGGAGTGCAATGGTACTATCTTGGCTCACTGCAACCTCCACCTCCCAGATTCAAGCAATTCTTCTGCCTCAGCCTCCCAAGTAGCTGAGATTACAGGCACCCGCCACCAGGCCTGGCTGATTTTTTTGTATTTTCAGTAGATATGGGGTTTCACCATGTTGGCCAGGCTGGTCTCGAACTCCTGACCTCAGGTGATCCAGCCACCTTGGCCTCCCAAAGTGCTGGGATTATAGGCATGAGCCACTGCGCCCGGCCTCCCTTGTTGTTTAAAGCTAAGTCTTCTATTGTGCTCTTTCTTTCCCAGGACAAAGATTGTGTTTTATTGGATTATCTCTTTATCTTCTTATTTTCAACATTTGACTCTCCTTGGGATTATTTCTTGTAGCTGAAAAATATTCTTAAATCTCTCCATTTTTATCAATAAAGAGAGAAAAAAGAAAGCTTTCTCTATTTTGTATTCTGTTTAGTTATCACTTTCCTCTCTCTTTTAAAACACAAGTTCAAAAAGGAAAAATCTACCCTTGTCTCTACTTCCTCATATCTCATTCACTAATTTTTCTATTTGTAATATCTACTATTTTAATTTAGTTACAAATGCACATATGTGAAAGAATATATGTAAAATAATATCTTTAATATCGATTTGGATATATTCTATACCCCCCTGACCCGAACATTTCCACTGACCTTTTCCTTCCCTCCACCCCAACCACCAACTCCCATTGTAATAGGCTTGATCCTGCCATTTCCAATTAGCAAAGATCTCGCAAACCTGTGTTTTCCAGCATCCACCTCTCTCTCACCTACCGCATTTTCACTCACTTATTTTTATACTACTTCTACTTCAGCATATTTAAACCTCCTAAGTCTTAAAGTCCACTGAATGTAAATCTTTTTCATTATCCATTTCCGCTCTTCTATCCTTACATACCTTCATACCCATTTCCTGGTTCATCATTATGACTCTCTTATAGCACATTATTAATTTCTTTGACACTCTCTTTCTCATCATTTGCCCGGCAAATCTGAAATTGTCTATGTGCTACTGTGTGCCTACACTTCAGCAGGGTGCAACACAACTGTGTTTTTTGGTCTCACTGGATGTTAATCCCCAAATATCAAAAATAGACATCACCACCACACGGTAGTCTTACTTTTTCCTGCTACTTTTCCTGGTACATTTACTTTCACATTCTCTAAGACTTCTCACCCTTCAAACTTCTAAAACTGTGATCAGTGACTCAAACATACATTTTATAGACATCACCATGGAAATTATCACATGGAAACACATCTTCTTACCACAGAATCTACTAACCTATGAGAATCAGTACCATGCTCTGTGCTTTTCTTCTTGTTACAGTCAAGGAATGATTTTACTCATTTCAAAGACCAACCTCTTCATATTGAATTCTATCTCTTCTAGTGGTTTCAAACCTTTCTAATGCAATCATTTTCTCTCATTAGGAATTCTTTTCTTTATACTTGCTCATTCTTATTACCATACAAATAAGCTCAAGTACTTCTATCACATACACTCCCAAATCCTTAGTACACCATACAAAACCTTTCATCATCTGGCTGCTCTTATCTTTCCATTTTCATCTTCCTGTATCCTACTTTCCAGTTCCCATACTATTTGTCAAATGATTCTTCTGCTACATGTGTCTAGACCTTTGGTTACATTCAGTGCACAAAAAGCATGAAAATATGGCCATAATCAGGAGAAAAAAAACAACCAAAAATCCATTCATGATAAGGCCCAGCAAACTAGGAATAGAGAGGAACTTCCTCAACTTGATAAAGAACATCTACAAAAAACCTGCTACTAACATCATATTTGATGGTGAGAAACCAGATGCTTTTCTGCTAAGATCAGAAACAAGGCAAGGATGAACTCTTTCACCACTGCTTTTAAATATCATCTGGAAGTTCTGGCTAATGAAATAAGAAAAAAGGAAATTAAAGGCGTTAGACTGGGAAGGAAGACATGAAACTGTTTGTGTCTGTAGATGACATGATTGTCTATGTAGAAAATCTGAAAGAATCAATAACAACAATGATAACCTTCTGGAACTAATAAGTGATTGTAAGAAGGTTGCAGGATGCAAGGTTAACATACAAAGTCAATTGCTTTCCTGTATACCACCAATAAACAAGTGGAATTTGAAATTAAAAACACAATACCATTTACATTAGTACCCTGCAAAATAAAATACTCAAATACAAATCTAACAAAATATGAACAAGATCTATGTGAAGAAAACTATAACACTTTTATGAAATAAAGAACTACAAAAATGAAGAGATAGTCCATGATCATGGATAAAAAGTCTGAATATTGTCAAATGTTAGTTATCCTCAACTTGATATACAGATTCAATGCAATCCAGATCAAAATCTCAGTAAGTTAATTTGTGGATATTGACAAACTGATTCTAAAGTTTATAGGAAGAGGCAAAAGATCCACAGCAACAAACGTAATATTAAAGGAAGAGAACAAAGTTGGAGGACTGACACTACCTAACTTTGAGATTTACTGTAAATGTACAGTAATCAAGACAGTGTGGTATTGGTGAGAGAACAGACAAATGGACCATTGGAACAGAATAGAGAGCCCAGAAATCGACCCACATAAATATAATCAACTGATTTTTGACAAAGGAGCAAAGACAGTGCAATGGAGAAAGAATAATCTGTTTGATAAATGGTGCTGGAACAACTGGACGTCCACATACAAAAAATAAATAAATCTAGACATAGGCCTTATATCCTTCACAAAAATTAACTCAAAATGAATCATAGACTTAAATATAAAATGCAAAGCTATAAAACTCCTAGGAGAAAACACAGAAAAAAACACTAGGCCCGGTGAGGTGTCTCACATCTGTAATCCCAACACTTTGGGAGGCTGAGGTGGGCAGATCACTCGAGGTCAGGAGTTCAAGACCAGCCTGGCCAACATGGTAAAACCCTGTCTCTACTAAAAATATAAAAATTAGCTGGGCATGGTGGCATGCACTTGTAGTCCCAGCTACTCAGGAGGCTGAAGCAGGAGAATCGCTTGAACCTGGGAGGGGGAGGTTGCAGTGAGCTGAGATAGCGCCACCACAGTCTAGCCTGGGTGACAGAGTGAGACTCTGTCTCAAACAGCAACAACAACAACAACAACAGCAAAAACTAGGTGACCTTGGGTATGGCGATGACTTTTTAGATACAAAACCAAAGGTATACTCCATGAAAGAAATAATAAGCTGGAATTTATTATGTTAAAAACTTCTGTTATGTTTTTCTGTCTTCACATAAACACATAAACAGTCAAAGAATGAAAAAACAAAGCCACAGACTGGAGTAAAATATTTGTAAAAGACATACCTGATAAAGGACTATTTCCAAAATGCATAAAGAACTGCTAAGTTTCAACAATCAAAAAAGAACAACCCAACTAAAAATGGGCAAAAGATCTAAACAGACACTTCATCAAAGAAGATATACAAGCAGCAAATAGGCATATGAAAGGATACTCAACAGCATATGTTATTGGCAAGCTGCAAATTAAAATGAGATACCACTATAACCTATTAAAATGGCAAAAATAAATATCCAATGCTGGTGAGCATGTGGAGCAAAAGGAATTCTCATTCATTGCTGTTGGGAATGCAAAATGATACACCTACATTGAAAGACAGTTTGGAAGTTTCTTATAAAACTAAACACACTCTTACCATAACCATATAATCCAAAAATTGTGCTCCTTGGTATTTACCAAAATCAGTTGCAAACTTATGTCCACACAAAAACCCACATACACATGATCCAAATGAGTTGCAAACTGATGTCAACACAAAAGCTCACTCATGAGTCTTTATAGCAGGTTTATTCATAATTGTAAAAACTTGGAAGCAACCAGGATGTCCTCCAGTGGGTGAATGGATAAATAAACTGAGATGCATCTAGAAAATAGAGTATTGTTCAGTGCTAATAAGGAATAAGCTATCAAGTCAGGAAAAGACATAAAGAACATTAGATGCATATGACTAAGTGAAAGAGGGAAATCTGGAAAGACTACATACTGTATTACTCCAACTATATGACATTTTGAAAAAGGCAAAACTGTCGAGATAGCTTACAGATAAGTGGTTGCCAGGGATTAGCAGGGAGGAAGAGATGAATCAGTAGGGCACAGAGGATTTTCAGGGCAATAAAATTACTCTGTATAATACTATAATGGTAGATACATCATTATACATTTGTCCAAACCCATAGCACACATAACACCAAGAGTGAATCCTGACATAAACTAAAGACCTTGGGTCATAAGGACGTGCCTGTGTTAGTTTGTTGAGTGTAACACATTTATGACTGTGGCGTAGGCTGTTGATAGTAGTGGAGACTACGTGTTTGGGGAGCAGGCTACATTAAAGCTTTCCATTCAATTTTGCCGTGAATCCAAAAACTACGCTAAAAAGTAAAGTCAATTATTGAAAAAGCATCAACCAATAAAAAGAGACAGAAATAACAGAGATAATAACATTTTAAAGAATATTACACAGTTATTACAAATCTTATATGTGTTAAAGGATGTAAAATAAAACATCAAAATAATGAAGAGAAAAATGGAACAGATAAAAACACAAATAGAAGTTACAGAGCTGAAAAATAAAATATCTGAAGTGAAAGTACTGGATGAGGTTAAGAGCAATGTAGACACTGCAGATGAAAGATTAGGAAACTCAAGGGCATGGAAACAGGTGTTATCTAAAATACAGCAGAGTGGGGAAAGACTGAAAACAAAAATGACTAGAGCTTTGGTGAGTTGTGGAACAAAATTACATAATCTAATCTATAGGATTGTTTTCACAAAAGGAGAACTGAAATAAATATTCAGGGAAGTAATAGCTGTAAAACTTTCACATGTGATAAAAATTATAAGCCCATAGATTCAAGAATAAACATAAAGAAAACCACATCAAGGTACATCACAATCAAATTGTTGAGAATCAGTGATGAAGAGAAAAACCTTAAAATGGAGGTGAGTGGGGTGGGGGAAAGGCACCATCTTTGTCTGTTTTGTGATGCTATAGCTGAATACCTGAGATGGGGTATACTTTATAAAGAACAGAAATTTATTTCCTACAATTCTAGAGGCTGGGAAGTCCAAGAAAAAGGTGCTGGCAGGTTTGGTGTCTGGTGAGGGCCTGGTCTCTGCTTCCAAGATGTTTTCTTGAATGGTGCATCCTATAGAGGGGAGGAGCTGTTTCTCACATAGCAGAGTTGCTTAAGAGAGAGAACCCACACCTGTAATCCCAGCACTTTGGGAGGCTGAGGCGGGTGGATCACCTGAGGTCAGGAGTTCGAGACCAGCCTGACAAATATGGTGAAACCCCGTCTCTACTAAAAAAAAAAAAAAAAAAAAAAAAAAATTAGCCAGGCGTAGAGGTGTGTGCCTATAGTCCCAGCTACTTGGGAGGCTGAGGCAGTAGAATCACTTGATCCCGGGAGGTGGAGGTTGCAGTGACCCGAGATTGCGCCACTGCACTCCAGCCTAGGTGACAAAGCGAGACCGTCTCAAAAAAAAAAAAAAAAGTGTGTCTATATGCTAACAGTGAACAATGTAAAAAAAAAAAAAAAAAAAAGAGAGAGAGAGCGAGAACCCATACCCAGAACCCCTTTTATTAAGGCATTAAACCCACTCATGAGATCTCTTAAAGGCTCCACTCGTCAATACCATTACATTGGCAATTAAATTTCAACACAAATTTTGAAGGAGACAAACAAAGAATAGCAGATATCTTACCGACAAAGATAAGAAGAACAGCAGGTTTCTTGTTGTAAACCACGTAGGCTACATGACAGTGGCATGATATCATTTTAGAGCTAAAGAAAAAAAGGTCAACCTAGCAATCTAAATTCAGGGAAAATATCTTTCAAAAATGAGGGGAATTGAAGACTATTTCAGAATAAAGGAAACTGAAAAATCAATTGCCAGAAAACTTGAAGAAGGAAAATGATATCATATTTGGATCTACACAAAGAAGTAAAGAACACCAGACATAGTAAGATTGTAAGTAAATATAAAATAAAATTTCTCTTATTTTTTAGCCATCTTAAACGTAATTGTATTAGTCAAGATTTTCCAGAGAAACAGACCCAGCTGCATGTGGATAGATGGAGAGATAGATATAACTTTGTTTTAAGGAATTGACTCACAAAATTGTGGAAATTTGGTAAGTCCAAAATCTGCAGGGTAGGCTGGAAGACTAGAGGCTCAAGAAAGAGTGACAATTTTAGTCCAAAGGTAGAAGCTATAATCCCAGGAGAGCCAATGGTGTAGTTCTAGTCCAAGTTTGAAGGCCTGAGAACAAGGAGGGCTGATGACGTAAGTTCTAGTTCAAGGGCAGATCATTGTCCCAGCTTAAAAACAGTCAGGCAGAGAGTGAATTCTCCCTCACTACTAACCCTCCTTCCTTGATTCTATTCAAGACTCCAGTGAACTGGATGAGGTGCATCCACATTGAGGAGGTCAATCTGTTTTACTCAGTCTACCTATTCAAATGTTAATCTCTTCCAGAAACACCCCCAAAGACCATGCAGAATAATGTTTAATTAAACATCTGGACCCCCCATGGCCCAATCAAGTTGACACATAACATTGTTACAGGCAGTTTGCTGGCAGAATTCCTTCTTGCTCAGGAGAAGTCAATCTTTGTTCTATTAAGGTCTTCATCCGATTGGATGAGGCAAGTCCACATTATGGTAGATAATCTGATTACTCAAAGTCCACTGACTTAAATGTTTATCTCATCCAAAAAACACCTTCAGAGAAACATCTAGAACAATGACCAAATATCTGGGCACTGTGGCCCAGTCAAGTTGACATGTAAAATTAGCCATCGCACTAATTGACTATATAAAATAATCACAATGTACCATAAAATTTGTAACATATGTAAAATTGAAATTTATAATTTAAAATTGGTAAATATGAAGTATGATAAGCAGTAGTACAAAGGATGAGAGGAAGGAAATGGAAGTATACTGTGGTAAGGTTTTTACACTATACTTGAGGTGGTATAAAATTATTTGTAGGTAGACTATGATTTGTTAAAGATGTATATTATAAATCCCAGGGTAACCACATCAAAACTAAAACAAAAAGGTGTAGCTGAACGCCAGGCATGGTAGCTCATGCCTATAATCCTAGCACTTTCGGAGGCCTAGGTGGGAAGATCAGTTGAATCCAGGAGTTTGAGACCAGCCTGGGCAACATAGTGGAACCCTGTCTCAATAAAAAATGCGAAAATTAGCCAGGCATGGTGGCGTGCACCTGTAGTCCCAGCTACTCAGGAGGCTGAGGTGGGAGGATCACCTGAGCTCCAGGAGGCTGAGGCTGCAGTGAGCTGAGATTGCATCACTGCACTCCAGCCTGGGTGACAGAGTGAGACCTCATCTCAAAAACAAAACACAACAAAACAAAACAAAACAAAAAACGTGTAGCCATTAGTGAAGATAAATGCTATCATAAAAAAAAAAATACTTAATCCAAAAGAAAGAAAGGATGGGGGAAAGGGAACAAAGAACAGATGGAACAAACAGAAAATAGCAAAAAGATCGATTTAAATTTAACCATATCAATAATGCATTATGTGTAAATGGTCTTAATACTCCAATTTAAAGACAGAGATTGTCAGATTGGATAAAGAGAAAAATTATACTCAACTATGTGCTATAATGCAACTAATACTTCATATAAAGACGCAGGTTAAAAATTAAAACAATGGGAAAATATATACTATGCAACTACTTAATGCAACTACTTATCAAAAGAAAGCTGGAGTGGCTTTATTAATATCAGACAAGATAAACTTAAGAACAAGAAACATTATAAGAATTAAAGAAGGGCATTTTCTAATGATAAAGGGGTCACGTCAACAAGAAGCCACAGCTATTTTAATTGTAGATGCCACTGATAACAGCGCTTTAAATATATTAAACAAAAGCTAAAGATCTGAAAGTACATGTAGAAAACGCTACAGTTATAGTTGGAGATTGTATTTGTAAATATGAAGTTAACGAAAATTAGGCAAAATTAATTTAATTTTCATTTATTTTGAATGAGTATTTCATTCGTGGTTTAAAATCAGAAGGATATAATGTATAACTACATTGTCACACATTTCTTAGCCAGTTCTCAGTGAAAACAACCACTGTTACCATTTTTAAAATATTGCCTAAAGATATTTTACGTATATGTAAAAAAGTTTTATTCTTTTTCTTTTCTTTTCTATTTTTGACAGAGTCTCACTCTGTTGCCCAGGCTGGAGTGCAGTGGCACGATCTCGACTCACTGCAACCTTTGCCTCACAGGTTCAAGCGATTCTTGTGTCTCGGCCTTCTCAGTAGCTGGGATTACAGGCACGTGCAACCACGCCTGGCTAATTTTTGTATTTTTAGTAGAGATGGGGGTTTCACCATGTTGGCCAGGCTGATCTTGAACTCATGACCTCAAGTGATCTGCCTGCCTCTGCTTCCCAAAGTTCTGGGATTACAGGTGTAAGCCACTGCACCCGGCCCTCTTGTTTTTCTTTTTTAAAATTCAAATGGTAGCACACTATTCACGTTTCAGAACTCCATTTTATTTCACCACTTACTAATGTTTTGATTCCATTACTGGCACATATAACTCTAAGTAAGCGTTAGGGCTTGTCGCTTTCTGCATAGCTCTGTGGATTCTTCTTTTGTATGCAATTGTGCATGCTATGGTTTGAAATTTTTAAACAGGTTTCAGTCCCCCAGGGAGAGTGAATTCATTTTTTTTTTTTTTAATTGAGATGTAATTCACACACCGTTAACATTCACCTTTTTAAAGTGTACACTCATGGTTTTTTGCTATACTCAGAAAGCGGTGCAATCACCACCCCCTTCTTTTCCAAAACATTTTCATCACTGTATCCATTAGCAATCATTCTCCATTTCCCTTTCCCCTGTACTCTGAAACCAGTAATCTACTTTATGTCTCTACAGATTTGTTTTCTCTGGACATTTCATACAAATGGAGTCATACGATAATCGCCTTTTGTGTCTAGCTTCTTCACTTAGTATAGTATTTTCAAGTTTCATCTGTGTTGAATGACTTCATTCCTTTTTGTGGCTAAATACTTCATTTTGTGACTATATCATACTTTGTTTGTATTAAAATTTTAAACATCCTTCTTAATAATATACATCCTTGTATAATTCAATCAACACAGGACCAGGTGGCACTATCTAGTACTACAATAGAAGCCCCTTTAGACTGTGAATTTGAGAAGGTCTATTTTCAATATACTACAATGTGATACTTTTTATAGGGATGTTTAGACATGAGTTGAGCACATTTAGGAGAATCAAGAAACCTTGCCACAGGCTTCTGGGAAAGATGGCAGTTTATGTCTAAGTTTCTGAAGCTCTTCTCAGAACTGGAAATGGCCAACAGACATTCAAAAAAACAAAATGCTCCCAACTAACTTGTTTTGAAACCAGGGAATGTTGCCAGCCACATTCCACAAAATTCAAAGAATTTCTATTAGTTATGGTGCAACGAGCCCGGACTGAAGAGACAGGGAAAGGAACTCCTGGAAACCCAGCTGGAACCCCTTCATTTAGAGAGAGACTGAGGAAGAGTGGGAGATGTGGCTATAAGAGTCCAGCTTATACTGGGTCGGGCACGGTGGCTCTCGCCTCTAATCTCAGCACTTTGGGAGGCCGAGGCGGGCAGATTATGAGGTCAAGAGATCGAGACCATCCTGGCCAACCAACATGGTGAAACCCCGTCTCTACTAAAAATACAAAAATTAGCTAGGCTTAGTGGCGCACGCCTGTAGTCCCAGCTACTCCGGAGGCTGAGGCAGGAGAATCTCTTGAACCTAGAGGCGGAGCTTGCAGTGCGCCGAGATCGCGCCACTGCATTCCAGTCTGGGCGACAGAGTGAGAGTCTGTCTCAAAACAAAACAAAACTCAAACAAAAACAAACAAACAAACAAAAAGAGTACAGCTTATAGTAACAAAAAGTAAATGGAGTATTTTCTTTGATTCGTCTTCTCAGTAGTTTAGGGCTTCACGTCAAGGAAAAGAAGGACTTTCTCAAACAGAACTATCAGTGCTCACTTTCCCACCAAGAGAAAGGGAAACTGTGTCAAATGGTGGGTGTACCAAGAGCGACTATCAAACCAAAGAGCAATGGACATGGGAATCTACCTTCCTATGAGAGAGGGTGAAATACAGAAGTCAAATAATAAAGATTATTTCCTCATCCTCACCTGATCCCAGGCAGGCTGGCCTCAGCTCTCTCCAACGTTGTTTAGATTTCTTTTAGAACAGTTATGAGAAGACCATACATCATCAGCCCTCCAGCTGGATTTAAGAGGCGATTTTAAGTGGTGCCTAGGATTAATAAGAAGGCTCAGGAGAATACATGCACACTATTTAGGATAAATATTCCAGTCCTGTGTTTACCTCCATATTTCTAAATAATATGTCAATACTCTCTTTGTTTTTTAACTTTAGAGATTATACTGGCTTCCCATTTTGTTAGATGCTGCTTAGCACACATATATATCTCCAGACCCCAAACTCGTATCCCTTTTTAATCCTCTGGAATAGTTATATCATTGTTTCTACTTAAATCCCTATTAAACATTTGTATTAATGGACTAAATTAATATTGCTCTCAGCTTGGCCAAGTAGCGTACTGATTGTTTCTTTTTCTTATTAAACTTTCTGTTTTTCCTGTACATAGTAACTGCCTGATTTATTTTCATTTGTTCATTTCCTTGTACCTTGCAGCCTTTGCTAATTTTTCTTCCTTCTTTCAGTATGATGTCCGACATGGTCAAATCTTGCAGGAATCTATCCATTCCATTTATTTTTCTGAAGACCATCCTGTGATCTTCAGTGATTACCCTCTAGGCCTGCTATCCAGCTGTCATCCTGGGACTTTCCTTTTCTTTTCTCCTGTGTTAGGTTTCCTATTTCCTGCCTACCGTATCTTCCTTCTTAGTTTAATCCCTATTTTCAGTGATGCTTATAATTTTGGAGCTTCCTGAGAAAAGGTGCAGGAGAAGTAAATTTTGGGGCGACTTTGCATGCCTGAAAATATGTTTTGTTTTGTTTTGTTTTGTTTTGCCCATTCCTGTAATCCCAGCACTTTGGGAGGCCAAGGCGGGCAGATCACTTGAGGTCAGGAGTTCAAGACCAGCCTGGCCAACATGGCGAAACCCCATCTCTACTAAAACTACAAAAATTAGCCAGTGCTAATTATAGGCGAGCACCTGTAATCCCAGTTACTAGGAAGGCTGAGGCATGAGAATCGCTTGACCCTGGGAGGTGGAGGTTGCAGTGAGCCGAGATCACACCACTGCACTCTAGCCTGGGTGACAGAAAGACAGAAAGAGACTGTCTTAAAAAAAAAAAAATTTTTTTTATATTCTCATACCTATTTAAGAGTTTTTAGTTAGGTACTGACTTGCAAATGGCAGCTCATTTACTCATTTACCCTCAGAATTTAGAATACTTGTTCAATTTATCTTCTTTAAGTATATTTAGAAAATACTTAAATCGCAAATATTAGGTACCAGACACTGTTCTGAGCGCTTATAAATACAAATTCACCTCATCCTCATAACAACACTATGAGGTAGATACCATCATTAATGCCATTTTTCCCATGAGGAATTGACTGTGTAAGGTAACATGGCTCATAGAGTATAGAGTCAGGATTCAAACCCAGCAGCCAAGTTTCCAACCTTCACCCTATGCTGCCACCTCTGATATAGCTATTGTAAAGTCAAACACCATTTGGATTTCTGTCATTTCTATGGGACCTGTTTTTCTGTCTGGAAGCTTTTAGGATCTTCTTATTGTTGATGTTCTAAAATTTTTTGATAATGTGTCCTAGGGATCTTTTAATATTCATTTTGTGTAATTGTGGATCCTTTTAATTTACAGTTTTATGTCCTTGAATTCTGGGAATTAAGTGTGTGTATATAAAATAATTTCCCTCCCATTATTTTCTCTGTTCCTCTTCCTTTCTGGAAGTCGTCTTCTGGATTGATCCTGTTTTTTTCATCAGAGCTGCTGGCATTCATTACCACTCAGATGTTCCTACTATAACATAGGCTTCATCAGAGGCTGGACTGATAATTTAATTGCAAAAAGCTTTCTCTGCTTGTTCTAAATTCCAGGAGGAAGTTTCCTGTATTATTATTAACAAGTCCTTGATTTCAAAGAAAAGTGAGGGATTTTCTTGAGTTTTATCTTCCAATTGCTCTATTGATTTTTAAAAAGTCATTGCAGTTGTATTTTTATTTCCAAGATCTCTTTCTTGTTCTCTGAATTTTTCTGTTTTTTTTTTTTTTCTTTTTTCTTTTTGAGACAGATTCTCACTCTGTTGCTAGGATGGAGTGCAGTGGCACGATTTCGGCTCACTGCAACCTCCGCCTCTCAGGTTTGAGCGATTCTCCTGCTTTAGCCTTCTGAGTAGCTGGGACTACAGGCACGCACCACCATGCCCAGCTAATTTTTGTATTTTTTAATAGAGACATGGTTTCACCATGTTGGCCAGGATGGTCTCAATCTCCTGACCTCGTGATCCATCTGCCTCAGCCTCCCAAAGTGTTGGGATTACACGCGTGAGCCACTGCGCCCGGCTGAATTTTTCTTTTATGTGGCTTCCTGTTGATGATTTATATACACAATATATTCTTATCATTCTGAGGGGAATAATTACAGTGTTTTAAATTTCAAGATTTCTTCTGCTTTTGCACTTTTTTTTCCTCTTCAATTTCCTTTTTTTCAGTTTGTTTGAATCTCTATTTTTATATTACTGTAAATGTCTGGAAATACTTGGTTGTCCATTCATATTGCGGAGTAAGAGATCCAAAATCCCAAGTCTCCGTTTTCCATTTTTCTCCCTTTTTTATAGTACTGGACAACTCCATTTTCTGTATCTTTTCAGGGTGAGGTGGAGTCAATGAACTTTCTTCTCATCAGTATCTCTCTGCAAGCATTGGTTTCACTTTCTACTGTTCTTATAGGTAGTTACTATCCTTCCACCTCTTTCCATCTTCATATTTTTGTGGGCTGCAAATGTCTCTAGCATTCATTAAAGGTGGAATTTGTGTTTCTGTTCTCATTCTCTTTGTTGTCTGAAGGAGATTTCTGAGAGAAGTGTGTAGAAGTATCTTCATTTTGCCATTTTAAATGAAGGTCAACCACTGTTCTTGAAACACCTTTCTTTCTTGGCTTCTGTGACTCCACAGTCTTTGGGTCCTCCTCTGTATCCTGATGACTTCCCAAATTTATATTTCCATCTACTATTTCTCCGCAGAGTCTCCATGTTGTCAATTTTTTACATGCATCTCAAGCTTAACATGTCCAAAACTGAATTCTTGATTTTCAGCCCTAACCCTGTTCTTCCCCTAGTCTTTCACATCTCAGTAAACAGCAGCACTATCCACCCGGTTGTTCAAGCCAAAGGCCTAATATTTTTTTCTCCTTATTTTACAACCTTCTGTCCACCACATTTAATCCAATCCATTTAATCTAAGATTCTTATTCCAAAATATAACTTTAGTCTTTCTATCTTAATCCAAACTGCTATAATTTCTTACTAGGATTCCTGACAAATCTTCCTAATTGGCCCTTGCTTCTCCTTTTTTCTTTCAACCTCATTCTTCAGACAGCAGTCCTAATAAACTTGAAGCATCGATCAGACCATGTCAGTCCTTTCCCCTAAAGACCCTAGTAACTTCTCATGGCATTTCCAAGAACGTCCATGCTTGTACAACATTGGGAATGACCTGGTTTTTTCCAACCTCTTTATCTCCTGCAGAGTGATTAGGGTGGAGAGGAACTGGAGTGTTTCTGACCTCAGGGCTTTGTATGTGCTGGTATTTTTACTTTGTTCATTGTATTTTTTTTTTGAGACAGAGTCTTGCTCTGTTCCCCACGCTACAGTGCACTGATGTGGTCTTGGCTCACTGTGACTTCTGCCTCCCGGGTTCAAGCAATTCCTGTGCCTCAGCCTCCCGAGTAGCTGAAATTACAGGCATGCACCACCACGTCCGGCTAATTTTTTGTATTTTTAGTAGAGATGGGGTTTCTTCATGTTGGCCAGGTTGGTCTCGAACTCCTGACCTCAGGCGATCCGTCCACCTCGGTCTCCCAAAGTGCTGGGATTACAGGCAAGAGCCACTGCACCTGGCCTAAATTTTATCTTAAATGGTACTTCTCAAGAGGTCTAGAGAATGACCCAAACAAAAGAGGTTCCGCAAAGTATTCTTTCTCATAGGACTCCCTTTTTCTTAAATGACTTTCCCCAATTCACGTTGGATATTTCTTTGCTTACTCGTTTAAAGATTTTTCACACTAGAAGATGAAACTGCAAGCTAGTGCTAATATTTTTTTCTTTACATTTATCTCAATAAATATATTTTGAAAATTATTTTACTTATTTATTTAAGATGGGATCTTGCTCTGTCACCCAGGCTGGAGTTCAGTGGTGTGATCACAGCTCACTGTGGCCTCCAACTCGTGTGCTCAAGCAATCTTTTCACCTTCACCTCCCGAGTAGCTGGGACCATAGGTGCACACCACCACACTTGGCTAATATTTTATTTTTAGAAGTGGTCTCAACTGTATTGCCCAAGCTCTTCTCGAACTCCTGTACTCAAGGGATCCTCCTGCCTCAGCCTCCCAAAGTGCTGAGATTACAGGCATGTGCCGCTGCATCCTGCCTTATTTTTTAAATTAAATGAATCATTTCTAAAGTAGAGAGCAATGAAACAAAACAAAACAAAAAATGGGATATATAAAATATTCTGCCACATCAAAGTAGAAGATTATCATAGCATTCCCCAGACCAAAGGCTGAACATACTCCAGAAAAGACAGTTCAGTTTTAGGGAGCATTTGCTTAGCAATTTCAGGATACTTACATAAATTATGATTTCTTTGAATAAGAGGTAGAAGATCTTATGGTAAGACAACAGAATGAGAATAAAAAAGAAATGTAAGACTAAAATGTAAGGGAACAAGTAAGACCTCAACAGGTATTATAATTCCATAAGAAGCAATGAAGAGTGGAATCACCACTGCAGAGAATCAAGCCAGTTAAGTGAGATGAATATAAGAGGCTTTTTAAGAACACAGAGGAAATAGACAAGGAGACTAGAGAATTAGAAGGAATATAATAGACACAAGAGACAAATAATAATGGTGTAACATGTGGATAATTGGTGATCCTGAAAGGGAGAGAACAAATAAAACAAAGATATTTCTGAACAAAAGAATGATCCAGATATGCCTATAGCTAATGTATAGTTAATGACAAAATGAACAACAGCTAGAATGGTCTTGGTGACTTCCTTGCCTTTAAAGTTTTATGGAATTATTCATTTAAAATTTAAATATAAGTGAATAAAACCTCCTGAAGTGAGAGATCATGGTATGGAAGGGCTAGTGATAGTACTGAGCCTATTCAATTTAGAACAGAGTACATAAAACTATGATAAACATGGTATATTAGGCCACTCTTGTGTTGCCATAAAGAAATATCTGAGGCTGGGTAATTTATAAGAAAAGAAGTTTAATTGGCTATGGTTCTGTGGGCTATCCAGGAAGCATGCTGCTGGTATCCGCTCTGCTTCTGGGGAAGCCTCAGGAAGCTTACAATTATGGCAGATAGTGAAGCAGGAGCAGGCACATCACATGGCGAGAGCAAGAGCAAGAGAGAGAGAGTTGTGTGGGGGAGGTACCACAACTTTTCAGTGACCAAATCTCATGAGAATTCACTGTCATGAAGACAGTACCAAGCAATAAGGGATCTGTCCCCATGACCAAAATACCTCCCACCAGGCCCCACCTCCAACACTGGGGATTACAATTCAACATGAGATTTGGGTGGGGACAAATATTCAAACTATATCACATGGTTACTTAAAAGATTGCAAAAATCATATTATTAAAAACTACAGGTCAATATCCCTGATGAACTTGAATGCAAAAATCTTCGATAAAATACTGGCAAACCGAATCCAGCAGCTCATCAAAAAGCTCATCCACTACAATCCAGCTGACTTCATCCCTAGATGCAAGACTGGTTCAATATATAAAAATCACTAAACGTAATTCATCACATAAACAGAACTAAAGACAAAAACCACATGATTATCTCAATAGACACAGAAAAAGCCTTCAATAAAATTCAACATCCCTTCCTGTTAAAAACTTTCAATAAACTAGGTATTGATGGAGCATACCTACAAATAAGAAGAGCCATTTATGACAAACCTACAGCCAACATCACACTGAATGGGAAAAAGCTGGAAGCATTCCCCTTGAAAACCAGCACAAGACAGGATATCCTCTCTCACCACCCCTATTCAGCATAGTATTCGAAGTTCTGGCCAGGACAATCAGACAAGAGAAAGAAATAAAGGGTATTCAAACAGGAAGAGAGAAAATCAGACTGTCTCTGTTTGCAGATGACATAATCCTATATCTAGAAAACCCCATCATCTTAGCCCCAAAGCTTCTTAAGCTGATAATCAACATCAGCAACGTCTCAGCATACAAAATCAATGTGCAAAAATCACAAGCATTCCTATACACCAACAATAGACAAGCAGAGTCAAATCATGAATGAACTTCCATTCTCATTTGCTACAAAGAAAATAAAATACCCAGGAATACAGCTAACAAGGGAAGTAAAGGACCTCTTCAAGGAGAACTCAGACCACTGCTCAAGGAAATCAGAGTGGACAAGAACAAATGGAAAAACATTCCATGCTCACAGGTAGGAAGAATCAATATCATGAAAATGGCCATATTGCCCAAAGCAACTTATAGATTGAATGTTATTCCCATTGACGTTCTTTACAGAATTAGAAATAACTACTTTAAAATTTATATGGAACCAAAAAAGAGTGCATATAGTGAAGACAATCCTAAGAAAAAAGAACAAAGCTGGAGGCCTCATGTTACCTACTGCAGACTATACTACAAGGCTACAGTAACCGAAACAGCATGATACTGGTACCAAAACAGACATATAGACCAATGGAACAGAATAGAGAACTCAGAAATAAGACTGTACATCTACAACTATCTGATCTTCAACAAACCTAACAAAAATAAGCAATGGGGAAAGGATTCCCTACTCAATCAATGGTGCTGGGAGAACTGTCAAGTCATATGCAGAAAATTGAAACTGGGCCCCTTCCTTATACCTTATACGAAAAGTAACTCAAGATGGATTAAAGACTTAACTGTAAAATCCAAAACTATAAAAACCCTAGAAGAAAATCTAGGCAATACCATTCAGCACATAAGCATGGGCAAAGATTTCATGGTGAAAATGTCAAAAGCAATTGCAATGAAAACAAAAATTGACAACTGGGATCTAACTAAACTGAAGCACTTCTGCACAGAAAAATAAACTATCATCAGAGTGAACAGACAACCTATAGAATGGGAGAACATTTGTGCAATCTACCCTCTGACAAAGGTCTAAGAACCATAATCTACAAGGAACTTAAGCAAATTTACAAGAAAAAAAACAACCCCATTAAAACGTGGGCAAAGGACATGAACAGACACTTCTCAAAAGAAGACATTTATCTGGCCAACAAACATACAAAAAAAGCTCAACATCACTGATCATTAGAGAAATGCAAATCAAAACCACGATGAGATACCATCTCATACCAGTCAGAATAGAGATTATTAGAAAGTCAAGAAACAACAGATGCTGGTGAGGCTGTGGAGAAATAGGAATGCTTTTACACTGTTCATGGGTGTGTAAATTAGCTCAACCATTGTGGAAGACAGTGTGGTGATTTCTCGAAGACCTAGAACGAGAAATACCATTTGACACAGCAATTCCATTACTGGGTATATACTCAAAGGAATATAAATCATTCTATTATAAAGATACATGCACACATATGTTCATTGCAGCACTATTCACAATAGCAAAGACATGAAATCAACCCAAATGCCCATCAATGATAGACTGGATAAAGAAAATATAGTACATGTACACCATAGAATACTATGCAGCCATAAAAGGGAATGAGATCATGTCATTTGCAGGGACATGGATGGAGCTAGAAACCATTATCCTCAGCAAATTAACACAGGAACAGACGACCAAATAGCACATATTCTCATTTATAAGTGGAAGCTGAGCAATGAGAACACATGGACACAGGGAGAGGAACAACACACACTGGGGCCTGTTGGCGGGGTGTGGGAAAGGGAGAGCATCAGGAAAAATAGCTAATGCATGCTGGGCTTAATACCTGGGTGATGGATTGACAGGTGCAGCAAACCACCATGCCTAATGTTTACCTGTGTAACAAACCTGCACATCCTGCATGTGGATCCAAGAACTTTAAAACAAAAACAAAAACAAACAAAGAAACAACAACAACAAAACACCATCACATTATTGAAAAAAAAAAAGGTTCACTGTGCAAACAATGATAATACTCTAAACATATACAATGTTAACATTTACAATAATTTGCTGAGACAAAAGTCCCAAACCTTACCTCCCCCAACTGGCTAGATGGCAGGTAGAAGGGAGGCCATAGGAGGAAGTATTTTTCATATGAAATGTCAATAGATACTCTTCATTTATAATATAGATTGAGAATATTGAAAGGAAGTACGGATTTAAGTAACTTTTTAAAAAGACAGCTACTGGCAGAACTAAAACATTTCAAATTACTATAGAAGAAAAAACACATCAGTAAAACAGATAGAAGTTAGAAAATAGTAATAAACATTTAAAAACACACAACAACATGGACCAAGTGCATGTTACTTAAAAAAAAAAAAAATGAAGTAAAATCACCTATTAAAGCGAGAAAGTACCACATTGGGTCAAAAACAAAATCCGATAAGATAATACCTAGAAGAGACATCTACAAGGAGGTAACAAAGAAAGTGTAACCAGTATTTGATTCAGTAGATCAATGAATCAAATTATTGCAGGCCTACTATGTGCCAGGCACTGCTCCAGATGCTGGGTTAAAAATGTAAGAATTAGCAAAACATGACATACAAATACAAACAAAAATAAAACAGGAGTCCCAGTTTTGACATAGGAGTATTTTATGTTCTTATAAAAATCAAAAAATAGTACAAAAGGATTACTGTTTTATTGTTGACATATCAAAACCTCAATAAATACCCAACTGTAGTGAAATTATATACAATAGACAACAACATAATGATAAAATACATAATGTAAAATCTATTTGCAATGTATGAAGAAAAAATCTGTGGTAGGAGAACATTAGCATATTCCTGTGAGTCATTAACTAACCAAAGAGACAAAAGTATGCATTATACTAGAGAAACTGAATAATATAATTAATGAGATTTATTTGAATATATAACAAATTTTATTGTTTGCCAGAAAACTTTCCTTTTTTTTTTTGAGATGGAGTTTCACTCTTGTTGCCCAGGCTGGAATGCAATGGCGTGATCTTGGCTCACTGCAACCTCCACCTCCTGGGTTCAAGCGATTCTCCTGCCTCAGCCTCTCAAGTAGCTGGGATTTCAGGTGTCCGCCACCATGCCTGGCTAACTTTTGTACTTTTAGCAGAGATGGGGTTTCACCATGTTGGCCAGGCTGGTCTCAAACTCCTGACCTCAGGTGATCCACCCGCCTTGGCCTCCCAAAGTTCTAGGATTATAGGTGTGAGTCAACACACTCGGCCCAAAACGCTCCTTTTTAGTGTCCGCAGGACACTAAATGACAAATTTTTAATAAAAAATGACTCATGTATTTAATTTTATTTTAAAAATCCATATATGTATATAAATATATTCATACAGATAAAGCAAGATGGAGATTGCAGAATTAATAGTACTTTTTCTGGGTGGTGGTGTTTCTAGTTATCAATATTTTCCTCTTACTTATATGCATTTTCTAACATTTCTACAATGAAGATGTTTGTACAATTTAAAAAAGATAAAGGAGAGAGCTGGCAAATCTATGCTAAATGAAGTATTATTAGAAGAGAGTTGGACTGTCACGAGAGAGGTGATTAGTAGGAATGAGGAAGTGTGCACAGAGGGAAGAAACCTTTAGCGTGTTTTGGAAAGCTTTATTAAACTACAAAAACTGAGAGAAATCCGAGAAAGATGCATTGTTAGTTCATATATGGAAAAGCAAGCCAAAGTGGTGTATAACTAGAGTGGAACATCTCATCACAGGCAGAGCACGTTCCCGGAGCATACCGCAAAGTAAAGAAAAGAAAGAGAAATAGATCTCAAAGGACTATAGATATTAAAATTAATGCTAACCCTGGAAGGATTATGTTACTATGCTGTTGATTTTGGAAAGTGAGGGAAATTTCAAGCCTCTTGAAATGATAAAAGACACAGTGGTATATTAGCAAGAACCCTGTGGAACTGGCATACTTGAGTTAGAATTCAAAGTCTGCCACTTAACCAGCTTGTAACCCCATTACTTAAAGGTCTCTTGCCCTCTGTTTTCTTATCTATAAAATAGAAAGATACACTTTCTTTGAATGACTATACCTTTGAATCATCCAGAAAGCATATATACATATACATGTATGTACATATATACGAATATATGTATATATACACATACATATGTAGCATCAGGCATAAGTGAATCCTGAGATGGTTAGGAAAAGCTTTCAAAAGAAATTGATTTGGATCTTGAAAGATTAATTTACTATGTATTGAATACTTACCACAAGCCAGACACAGGGGTCACCGAGGGAAACAATAGGAAGAGTCACTGCCCTCAGGAAGCTTCTATTCTAGTGATGAGTAACACTTTTTAAGGCAAAAAAGGTGCATCCCTGAGCTGGAGAATAGTGGAAACTGGATTACATTCTATATATCAAATACTGCATGCATAATTATAAAAACCTTGCCCCAAATCGGTCTTAATTATTCACTAAAACCTTTAAATCACCCATTTACTTAGTATAGCAGTTTATGGGGAGAAAAAGGTATTTATTCAACAAACAATGGCATGCTTCTGTAAACTTAGTACTCTGCGAGTCCTTTAAAGATAACAAAATAAGAGTATGTGTATTATTTCTTTAAGAAACTTGTAGTGCAGTAGGAAAGTTAAGACATATGAAGCGATGTCTACAATGTAGTGTAGTGCAAAGTATTAGAGAAGGGACTACATTGAGAACAGAAAAGTTATGTTGGACAGGGAGGCATCATGGGAATTTCGTAGAGGGATATTGGCATTCAAACTAGACCTTGCAGGAAAGCCAGAATCTGGACATACTAATCACTGGACAGGAGGAAGTGTGATAGAACACACTCCTGAGATATGAAAAGGGATGAAAAAAGGCCAGAGAAGAAAAATATGTTATCAATAACCAAATAGGATTTGATTAGATTGACAATAATCACAGCATCATTTTTTTTCTTTCTACATAATTTCAAAGATTATGGTTTGGGCAGTAATAATGCAGGCCTATAGAACTGAATAGGTAATTATGGGATGTTGGTAAAGATCAAATTCTTAAGTGTTAATTTCTTACTGCCCGCGAGCAGCATTTCTTAAGACGAGTGGGAAATTAGTACCCCCATGTTGAGTAAGATGTTCATGAGAATGTCAAGGAGCCTTGTTGTCAACCTTGATAGACAACTGATGTTAAAAAGACCATAAAGAAATTCTCATGATTTAATGGAAAGAGATTGCTATTTAATGCCAGAAGAGGAAGAACTAATATATGCAAAGGCCTGTAGAAATGAGGAATATGAACAAAATAATCCCCTTTTTGTTTCAGGAAAATGTAAAGTAGTGCCTCAGGGACTGTTGGCAAATATTATCATCTTTGAAAGCTACTGCTTAACACAAATTCCGGGAAGCTGGAGGCTGCTGGGTAATGTGAATCACAAGGAAAGAATGCCCCATTTTGTGGCTGAAACTTTTAAATGGGATACTGGTTGATCTCAGTAAAGAAGGCTGGGAGTCTGAGTTAGTTTGGAAGAATTGTCAGCCTAGTGCTGTAGAGGCTGCAACATAGGGCCCTGACTTTCGTTTGCTTCTTTTTTGGCCTGTCTGATTAGGATGTTCCAGGTGACAATCTGCTGTGGAAACCACTCACATCTCTGGGGACATGATTCTTTCTCCTCAATATATAGAATTATAACTGTTAGGAATTTTGCTTAAGAGGTAGCTTAGGCAGGCACAGTGGCTCACGCCTGTAATCCTAGCACTTTGGGGAGCTGAGGCTGAGGTGGGTGACTCGCTTGAGCCAAGAGGTTGAGACCAGCCTGGGAAACACGATAAAACCGCAGCTCTACAAAAAATACAAAAATTAGGCCAGGCATGGTGGTGCATGCCCGTAGTCCCAGCTACTCGGGATGCTGAGGTGGGAGGATCACTTGAACCTAGGAGGCTGAGGTTGCAGTGAGCCGAGATGATGCCACTGCACTCCAGCCAGGACGACAGAGCTGAACTCTGTCTCAAAAAACAAAACAAAACAAAAAACACAGTTTAACAGGGTTCTACTCATTCTTTTAAATGAATATTTATTAAGCAACGATGAAATAATGATAACTAGGGTATCCATCAGCTCAAGCATAGACAAAATTTCCTTCATGAACAACCTAAATGTCCATCAATAGACATGGTTCCTTCCTTTGATAATTTTTATTTCTTTTAGTGGCAAAGTATACATATTTCATATTTATATATATTGTGCATTTCACTGACTGGATCTTGAAAGAGAGGGAGTTACATAATATAAATATAACATTTAATAAATATAAAATATAAATTTATAAATAATAAGTATATACAATTTAATAAATATAAAACATAAATATAAAATTTATATTATGTATATATCCTGATATGTGTGTGTATATATCCCGATATACATATATATTTCTGCTTTATATATATATTTCTTTAAAGTAAAAATCCTGACCAGTGCTAACTCATTATCCTACTTTAAAGTAAAGAAATATATATGTATATTGGGGTTGATATTTCTTTATATATTTATAAATATTTCTACAGAAATAGACACATATATATACACACACAAATATCTAGTCAGTGAAATGCATAGAAATGATTATAACGTGATCAGTGATGAAGTAGCTCTCTATAGTAAATGCTATGGGAAGAGGTTGTATGAACCGCTGTGTGCTGGAGATAGCTTCAAAAAAGATATTATCTGAGCCTCTTTGTGAGGAATGGGAGGTTGATGGTAGGAAGAGGCAGGGTGAAGGGTAGGGGAAGAAAAGCACTTTGGGAGAGAGGGTAAAAGACTTGGATGGGCAAAGGCTTACGCTATATAGTCAAGGAATTACAAACAGCTCCGTGGGGTTAGAGCATCAATGAATGGGAATAATGCAGGACATGAGACTGGAAAGAATTTGGGACCTGGCCAGGATCAGCCTTGTGCTTAGGATGAGGCATGAGCATTGGCCAGGACTGGCGAGAGTGTCATTGAAAGTTTCTACACATAGCTACGCCATGTGAAAGTGTACTGAGCAAGAGACTGAAGAGAGGAAGGAGAGTTAGTAGGAGTAAAGAAAGGAGAAGGGCTTGACTTGCCACTGCATAGCACATGGAGGGCAGGGGAACCTAGCAATGCCAACAATCTAGAATGTGTAGGATTTGGGAAACTAGATGTAAATGGTGAGGGGAGATAAAGTAATTCCCAAGGCGCCTGCTTGAGTAACCAATTGATAGTGATGGTGCCATCTACTCAAGAAGAAGGGGAAATTTGGTATTTTTCTTTGTTGTTGTCCCTACATGTTGATTTTTATTTTTGGCTGTAGTTCCAGAAGGTGATGGAATTCAACAAGCTGATGGGATTCAAAATGGAAAATGTTAAGCCTACCTAAATGGTGGCTGCCCCATTGCCGATAGGGAGAGAGTACATGGCACACCCATTGCTTTCTCCATTGGCAGCTTGCTTCCTAAAGAGACACAGATTATGCAAGCACAGAATAACAAGGCAGAGTGACAATTACGGAGTAGAGGTTGCTGAGCTGGGGGAGGAGCTAGCTTCCAACTTTGCTGGGGATAGAACCTGAAGTGGGGTGTTACTAAAGGCTTCCTGTAGAAAGGGACTCTTTTTGTTTAATTAAAATGTTTTGTTTATAATCATTATTAGTACATAATAGTTGTATATATTTATGGAGTACATGTGATGCTTTGGCATAGGCATACAATGTGTAACGATGAAATAATGATAACTAGAATATCCATCAGCTCAAGCATAGACAAAATTTCCTTCATGAACAACCTAAATGTCCATCAATAGACAAATGGATTAAAAAAATGCGGTACATATACACAATGAAGTACTATTCAGCCATAAAAAGAATGAAATCCTGTCATTTGCAACAACATGAATGGAACTGGAAGTAATTAAGTGAAATAAGCCAGACACAGAAAGATGAATTTTACATGTTTTCACTCATATGTGGGAGCTAAAAATTTAAAAAACGGAATTTATAGAAATAGAGAGTAGAATGATGCTTATCAGAGGCTGGGAAGAGGAGCAGGAGTGGAGGATAAAGTGAGGATGGTTAATGGGCACATAAATACGGTTAGAATGAATA
>NW_012103987.1:3336871-3338829 GCF_000951045.1 Mandrillus leucophaeus
TCAAGTGATCCACCCACCTCAGCCTCCCAAAGTGGTGGGATTACAGGTGTGAGCCACCACACCTGGCCATACATATGAATTTGTAAATTTTAGAGTTTGAGTCATGACCCTATTGAAGTCTATATATTAAAATTGGTGGATATAATTATTAGATCTCAATTTATGGGTTCACTCTTCATCTTTTTTTTAAATAAAGGATTATCCTTATTTATTGAGGAAACTAGGTTGTTTTGTCTGACAGTCTGAATTTTGATGATTGCAGTGGTAATATGTTTCTATTCTCCTTGCATTTCTCATAGAGACATCAATATTTAAGGAGTCATTCAAGAAACAGTGATTTATAAATAAACACTTTTATTGAGTGGCCTAGTGTTAAGATCTATATTAGGCTTAAAATTAATACATTATCATAGAATTAAATTGTGATATATAGAATAAATGTGAATTCTTATTTTAAAATGTAATTATTATTACTATTCTATTGTTTAAAAATTGAGTAGTTGAACTGGGAAACTTTGATATTATATTGTAGAACCAATCCTTAGTGCTGTCTCTTCCTTGATGTCTTCTGTGTCAAAGATCTGCACACTTACAATACTGAACCTTTTTTTTTTTTTTTTTTGCTATCAGTTGAAGTCATTGGAGGAACAGGTTATTTGGGGTGTCCCATTGTTTAATAATAGTTTCTTCTTTATGTCCTTCATATTCTTTCTTATGTTTGCACCAGAGATAACTTACTGTTCTTGTGTCTGATTTTGGAGATTTTTCTATTTTTGAGACTTTGAAGCAACAAAGTTAACATTTTCCTTTTAATTTATCCTTACAAGACATGAAAGGATCCCAAATAGGACTATGAAAGACTCATGGCCTAATGTAATTAAATAATGGAAAGTTACATATTGTTTTGAAAAGCAATTGTATTTATTTTTATGAATGCTAATATACCAAGAAATCTCACAAAGACTAACATTATATCTTACCTTTACCATTTTGACTTGTATTATTATTATTGAAAATTTCATAAACTTTTTTTCTGAGACTGGATCTCTGTCACCCAGACTGCGGTGCAGTGGCATGATCATGGCTCACTGCAACCTCAACTTCCTGGGTTCAAGTAACCCTTTTGCCTCAGCTTCCCTAGTAGTTGGGACTACAGGCACACATCACCACACCTGGCTCATTTTGAAAAAAATTTCTTTTGTGGAGACGGAGTCTTGCTGTGTTGCCCAGGCTGGTCTCGACCTCCTGGCTTCAAGTGATCTTCTGCCTAGGCCTCCCAAAGTGCTGAGATTAAAGGCGTGAGCCACTGCACCCAGCCAATATAAAAATTTTTTGATTCAAAGGATGTAATATTCTTGCTAAAGATATCTAGCTAGCATACCATTTACATTTATAAACTGTTATAAATCAGTTAATATTTATATTTCCTTATTTAACTATTTGAAATATTTTAATTGTTTTTGTGTATGAAAATAGACAGCTTTGACATTATTATAATTTTACTTTTGTAGTAATACATATTTTTCAACTAACTGATAAAATTTCTGCATATATATTTTTCAAGATTTTCACTCTGTTACATGTCGAATGTTTATATTTGAAAGTGAGTATTTTGATATTAACAATAACCCTGGCAGACTTTTTCTATACTACTGTGATGTGATTAATATGATGGAAACCTATGTGATCACATGGTTGTCAGTATGCACAAGTTCAGGGATGCCAGAAGTAGCAATGAAGTTGGCATGCAGTTATTTGGTCTTTATTTTTATTTATTTATATATTTTGAGACGAAGTCTTGCCCTGTCGCCCAGGCAGGAGTGCGGTGGCACGATCTTGGCTCACTGCAACCTCCACCTCCCGAGTTCAAGTGATTCTCCTGCCTCAGCCTCCGGAGTAGCTGGGATTGCAGGTGTATACCACCATGCCCGGCTAATTTTTGTATTTTTAGTAGAGAT
>NW_012103987.1:3339609-3342735 GCF_000951045.1 Mandrillus leucophaeus
CTCCCGGGTTCAAGCGATTCTCCTGCCTCAGCCTCCCAAGTAGCTGGGATTACAGGCATGTGCCACCACGCCCGGCTGATTTTGTAATTTTAGTAGAGACAGGGTTTCTCCATGTTGATCAGGCTGGTCTTGAGCTCCCGACCTCAGGTGATCCGCCCACCTTGGCCTCCCAAAGTGCTGGGATTACAGGCATGAGCCACCGCGCCTGGCCAATAGGGTGACTATTGTTAGCATAATTTATTGTATAGCCTGAGCAACATAGTGAGACCCTATCTCTACAAAGAATAGTAAAAATTAGCTGGGCATGGTGACATCTGTGGTCCAAGCTACTTGGGAGGCCAATGTGGGAGGATCCCTTGAACCCAGAGATTGAGGCTGCAGTGAGCTGTGATCATGTCACTGCACTCTAGCCTGGGTGGCAGAGTGAGACCCTGTCTCAAAAAGAAGAAAAAAATTATTGTATATCTAAGTATAACTAAAGAGTGGAACTAGAATATTCCTAACGTGAAGGGACTCTTGAGCTGAGGCTTGAGGGATACGTGGAAGTTTTGCAGGTGAAAAAGTGAGAAATGTACACATAAAAACACAACATATGAGAAAATATGGCTTGTTTAAGCAACGACAAATGGTCCAGTTTCATTAATACTAGTATGAGAGGGGCAGAATGACATGAAATGAAGCTAGAAAGGAAATCATTAGCAGAGCAGTAAAGGTAAGAAGTTAGTTTTACCCTATAGTTGATGAGGAGCCATTGGAGAATTTTGAGGAGGATCTTGATAGCTGATCCTATCACTTGCTCATTCACTCATTCACTCACTCACCAAATATGATCTAGGTTCGATGTTGGGCCACTCTGGTAGCAATGTGAAAAATGAATAAATAAAAGATACTTGGCAGAGCATACCAGCTGTTTTCACCAAATGTACTTCTGCCTGGATACACAGCCAGAACACTCATCTCAGTCTCTCTTGCAGTTAGGTGTGGTCCTGTGACCTTAGTCTAGTCTATGGAATGTGTGCAAAAGTGAGTTGTGTTGTATTCTGTCCAAGCCCATTAAAACCTCACATGTGCTGGGTTTTATACTGGCTGACTGAGTTGAGATCTTGGAAACCAAGTCATAGAGATACTAGCACTGCCATCAGAATAGGCCTCCCTATTGTCTTGAAACACATGCTGGACTGTTATGTGGGCCCGAAGTAAACATTTATCTGTTTACTTATATGTTGAGTAATTGTGTTTTTGGATCGGTTGCCATTGCTCAGCCTATCCTCATAACACAGAGTGACATAAGAAATTAGGTGAAAACATTAAAACCTCAGCTGGGGGTAGTGGAAGTGGGGATAGAGAAAAGTGGGGGAGATAATAAATTGCTATTTAGGACATAGAATCAACAGCATCTGAAAGGTGGTTGGCTGTAGTTGGTGAGATTGGAGGCCAGGTCCAGCATGACTCCAAGGTTTCTGACTTGGGCAACTAATTGGACAATGATGACATTCATGAAGACAGGACATACCATAAGAAGAGCAATTTTGGGAGAAGACATGTTTGGGTTTAAAAATGTTCAGTTTGGGCCAGGCACAGTGGCTCATGCCTGTAATCCCAGAACTTTGGGAGGCCGAGGCAGGTGGATCACCTGAGGTCAGGAGTTCGAGACCAGCCTGGCCAACATTGTGAAACCCTGTTTCTACTAAAAATACAAAAATTAGCCAGGCGTGGTGGCACACACCTGTAATTCCAGTTACTCAAGAGACTGAAGTAGATCTCTTGAAACTGGGAGACAGAGGTTGCAGTGAGCCAAGATTGTACCATTGCACTCCAGCCTGGGCAATAAGAGCGAAATTCCATCTGAAAAAAAAAAAAATGCTGAGTTAGTTGTGTTAGGTTTATGAATCCGGCTTAGTGCAGAGGTCTGAGATTCAGATAGTATTTGGGATACAATAAGGTTACAAAGGTATGAAATCATTCATTTAAGTATGCAAATAGAGTGCAGCAAGGAGGACAAAAAATAAGTGATGAAACACCAATATTTGTTTTTTTAATTGATCTTAAAAATTTTTTTATTATAAAATATTATACGTGTACGAAGTTGAGCGAATGGTGTGAAGAACTCCTTATGCACCCACCCATCACCATGTTCAACAATTTTATTTTTTACAAGTTATCTATTGCTCAGATCAAATAACCTAAAACTTGGTGATTTTACACAATAAACAGTTATTATTCCACACAGTTTTGGTGGGTCATAAATTCAGGATTGGCTTGGCTGTGTGGCTCTGGCTCACACTGGAACTGTGGTCATCCATCTGAAGGCTTGACTGGGGCTTGAAGATCAGCTTCCAGGGTGGTTCCTTCATGTGCATGCCAAGCTATTGCTAGCTGTTGGTGGGTCTCTATGTGGATTAATCTCTCCACAGTGTTGCTCAAATGCCCTCATGACATGCTAGCTGGCATCTCCCAAAGTGAGTGACTTCAGAGATAACAAGGCAGAAGTTAAGTTAGAATCTTCATTTCCATAATATCTTGTGGTCACACAGGTCAATCCTATTCATAAAAAGGTAGGAATACCAAGAAGTGGGGAGTCACTGAGGCTGTCTTGGTGGCTAGGTACCATATCACTCAGAGCCAATCACGTTTCATCTATTCTCCCATCCCACTCCCTACTGCCTAGATTGCTTTAAAACAAATCCCCAACATTGTATCATTTTATTAACAAACATATGCTTAGATCTGACTAAAAAAGAACTCATATAATTTTCACACCTAAAAAGTTAATCATACTCTCTTAATAGGTAATACCTAATCAACAGTTATATTCCTTTGACTGTTTTATATATACTCGTATAATTTATATATATGTATATTTTTGTATATACTTGTATTTTATATACAAATATACATATATATATGAATTTATTTATTTATTTATTTATGTTTATGAGACAGAATCTTGCTCTGTCACCAGGCTGGGGTGCAGTGGCACGATCTTGCTCACTGCAACCTCTGCCTTCCGGGTTCAAGCCATTCTCCTGCCTCAGCCTCCGAAGTAGCTGGGACTACAGGTGCCTGCCACCACACCCAGCTAATTTTTGTATTTTTAGTAGAGACGGGGTTTCACCATGTTGGCCA
>NW_012103987.1:3349904-3404376 GCF_000951045.1 Mandrillus leucophaeus
GCTAATTTTTGTATTTTTAGTAGAGATGGGGTTTCACCATGTTGGCCAGGCTGGTCTTGAACTCCTGCCCTCAGATGATCCACCTGCCTCGCCCTCCCAAAGTGCTGGGATTACAGGCGTGAGCCACTGCGCCAGGCTAGTTATTTGGTCTTTCAAAGCTGAACACTGGGGTAGAAGGACACTGAGAGAATGTCTAGATTAACATGAGAATGAGGAAATAATAACTAATTAATTTAATAAATATTTATTTAGAGTCCATTATGGGTCAAGCACTATTCTGGGTATTGGGATATGTTAGTGAAAAACACAGACAGATCTCTGTCTTTTTGGAGCATCCACATTCTTATGTGATGGAATCAAGAAAAGTGACTAAGAGAGAGCTTCAAGGAGGTAGGTATGATCAACAATTTCAAGTCTAAATAAATTAAAATAGGACTAAAAAATGTCTGTTGGGTGTGGCAGTTAAGGAGTTAAGCTGCTGGCCGAGAGGAATTATTGTATTGGAAGCCAGATTACCACGGGCTGAGTGTGAATGGGAGGCGAAGAAGTAGTGTCTTAGTCCATTTCTGCTGTTATAGCAAAATACTCTACGCTGGGTTATTTATAAACAACAGAAATCTATTTCTCACAGTTCTGGAGGCTGGGAAGTCCAAGATTGAGGTACCAGCAGATTTGGTGTCTGGTGAGGGCTCATTCTTTAGAGATGGTGACTTCTATGTGTCCTTACAGAGCAGAAAGGGCAAGGCAACTCCTTTCAACCTTTTGAAAATAAGGGTACTAAGCTCTCATGACTTAATTACTTCCTAAAACGTTCCACCTCTTAATGCTATCACATTGGGTATTAGTATTTGGTATAGTTTAGCTGTGTCCCCACTCAAATCTCGAATTGTAGCTCCCATAATTCCGCTGTGTTATGGGAGGGACCCGGTGGGAGGTAACTGAATGATAAGGGTGGTTCTTTCCTGTGCTGTTCTTGTGATGGTAAATATGTCTCATGAGATCTGATGGTTTTATAAAGAGGAGTTCCCCTGCGCATGCTCTCTCTTGCCTGCTGCCATGTGAGACATGACTTTGCTCCTCATTCGCCTTCTGCCATGATTGTGAGGCCTCCCCAGCCATGTGGAACTGTGAATCCATTAAACCTCTTTCCTTTATAAATTACCCAGTCTCGGGTATGTCTTTATTAGCACCGTGAGAACAGACTAATACAGTATTCCAACATATAAATTTTGAGACGACAAGTACTTTCAGGCTATTGTATAGCAGTCATTTAGACGTTTAGCTATTAAGAGAAGGGGTAAGGTCAGTAGGTAGAAGAAAGGCTGAAAGGATATTTGTTGTAACCTGGGAAAGACTTGAGTGTGTTATGCTGATGGTACAAATGAGTGTGTCAACATCTGGAAGAATAAGGAGAATCAGTAAGAGGTCAGTGGTCAGGGATGAGGCGAGGTAGAGGTAGAGAGTTCTTTGAAGGTGCCAAAGTTGATGGGAAGGAGAGCTGTAGGGAGGGAATCTCTTTAGGTTGCTGGAATGGCCTTAGCAATACGCTCTCCACTCTCACTAATGGGAAACAGTGACACACGCAGCACTTATTTTCAAGAGCCACGGCAAGAGATGATCTCCAACTCCTGGGTCCTTATTAGGATCCAACCTGCCTAAGCACAGTGCTTCCTTCCAAATCGCAGAAAAGACAATCAGAAGTGGTGGGGACCTCACTCAAACCTGAAGCCACCATGTAGGAAACGTGGGCCTTAGAAATGAGGAAATGGCAGATTCCTTCTGCTTCATTTTGGTTTTCAGAAAACTAAGAGTTCTGCATAGGAACTTGGAGTGACATATTCTGAGTGGTAGGATAAGGTCAAGCAGATTGTTCACTGTTCAGGGGGCACCTGGGCTAGGGAACAAATGGGGACCAAAAATCCTCTATTCATCAAGCTCATGCTTGGGGCATAGGACTGCAAAGAGACCGCACGCTCTCTCTCTTTTAAAGAGACAGGGTCTCACTATGTTGCCCAGGCTGGTCTTGAACTCCTGGCCTTAAGCAATCCTCCTGCCCCAGCCTCCCAAAGTGTTATTATTACAGGCATTAGCCACTGCACTTGGCTTATTATTGTTATTATTTTCTAATACATACAGACTGCTAGCAGCAATCCTGGCCAAACTCACATACTACTATAGAAGCTCTACCTACTGACTCAGAAATTATTCCTCATCTTTAAGGAGCTTAATTCCACACTCTTGAACACCCAGAACACAATTCTGTTCCCAGGGTGTAGTAGGGACTTCTTGAGTGGGTATTTTTAAAAGTGCTATTTTTGATAACGAAGTAATCATCCACAGATGCGTCACACAAGCAGTAATGTGAACATTAAAGAAACACATGGGAAACATCTACAACCTCATTAGAAAGCAAAGAAAGTAGAATAGAGCAGCCTCGAGGCAACATTTTATACATAATCATATCAAAATTGAATGATTATGCCCTATGTGGGGAAGTGGGTGATGAAACTTACACTCACAGGGCAGCTGGCATCATTTGAGGACAAACCTGTTCGGAAAGCAGCATAGCAACGTGCAGCATGAATAATAAAGATGGCCCTCTTCTTTTTCGCTACGAAGTTATCCCATGCCTGAACTTTTATCCCATGTTACTAATTCAGAATAAAGCTTTATGTATATGATACGAAGTTGTTCACTGTAACATTATCTATAGTGTCAGATAAATAGGAACTCAAGAAATAAATCATCCACTGATCAAGAAGTAAATGAATAAGTTCCACGACAGGAACATTCCACGTAAGGTAGTTTCATAATAATGGGATGCTTCCAGAAGCCATATGTGCAAAATGTGTGCCACTCAAATAGCATCTACAAATTATACAGTGGTGTCTTTTGTTTTCACAAGTAATTTTAAGCAAATTTTTTGCAAGGAAAAAAATCTAGGCATTGTTTAAATGCTTCCAATAGAGTAGTGAGTAGGGGTTCTCAAACTTAATTGTGTATCAGAATCACCTGGATCATCCCCCACCGCCCCTTAGAGATTCTGATTCAGTAGGTATGGGTTTGGGTTTGGGTTTGGGCCGGAGCATCAGCTTTTTTTTTTTTTTTTTTTTTTTAAGATGGAGTCTCTCACTCTGTGTCCAAGGCTGGAGTGCAGTGGTACAATCTTGGCTCACTGCAACCTTCACCTCCTGGGTTCAAGTGATTTCCCTGCCTCAGTCTCCCGAGTAGCTAGGATTACAGAGTGCACCACGCCCGGCTAATTTTTGCATTTTTAGTATAGACAGGGTTTCGCCATGTTGGCCAGGCTGGTCTTGAGCTCCTGACCTGAGCTGATCCGCCCGTCTCGGCCTCCCAAAGTGTTGGGATTACAGGCATGAGCCACCGCGCCTGGCCGAGCATCAGCATTTCTAACACATTCCCAGGAGATGCTGATGCTGCTGGTCTTGACACTTTACTTTGAGAACCACTAGTTTAGAATAACTAGCTTTTGCCAAGGGAATCACAATTATCACTAAGCATCTAAGTAGAAAGCAAAAACAAAGACATAAATTCCTTGAGGTCACAAATTGTGTCTTGCTTATCCATGCATCCCCAGCAACCTAACCCCCATGCCGTGTCTACATAAATGCTTTTTGAATTGAGTTGCATCCATAGGCTGAAATTTCAGTAAACAGTGGGGATCTTCACTTTCTAACTTCTTGTTATCAACCGGGTCATAGTAGCGTTCATGTTGAAGCCATCACGATCAGCACAGGCACTCTGAGCTGACCCTTGGAAGAGTCAAACTGCTGCTGAGACTGGGCGATGAAGCGGGTGAAGAATTTTGCTGTCGTTATTTTCTGTGCCTCTTAGAACACTGAACTCTTAGCAACAGAAGCTGAAAAATTAACCCACTGTCTTAGCAGTGAGGAAGGGTAAACAGAAGTGCCTATGAAGTCAGCAGACTTGAGTTTATAAAAGAGATGTACTACAATTAAATAAAATACTTCGATTACAATTAATATCTTTATACAAACTTCTTTGTATTTTCAGAAATTGTGGAAATGCTAGTCATACGCTTTCAAATTGCTTTGCAAAAGGATTTTGCCAGGAATTTTAAATTTTACTTCTAGTAATCAAGTTTCTTTATAACTTTGTTGATATTGGATGCTATTAATCTTTTTATTCTTTATATTTTAGGGAAAAGTTATTTTTATTGTTTTAAGTTGCATTTCTTTGACTGTAGTCAGGTTAAGCAAATCTTATATTTAAAGCAAATCATCTATTTGTATCTCTTGTGTGACTTGCTTGCTTTAATTTTTTGCTTATTTTCAATGGAGTTGTCTGTCTTTTCCCTACTTGTCATTAGTTTTTCTGAATCGTGAGTAGTTATGCATCGTTGGTTCTATGTTTTCTCAGTCCGTTGATTGTCTTTTAATATTTTTGTGGTGCTTATGAGTATGGTGCTTATCAGTATACACATTTACATTTTTATACAATCGATGCCATTATTTTTGGTTTTGGCTTCTGGGTTTTCTGACCCATATGAAAGATTTATAAGATTAAAAAAATATTTTTGTATTTTACACTTAAACTTTATTTAAAAATATGTTGTTCTTTAATCAATCTGGAATTTATTTTTAGTATGGCACGAGGTAGTGATCTAATGAATATCCATTTTTTATAATATCATGACTATATTTTCCCCATGACATGCTACTTTTATAATTTTTATCTTTTTTATTTTTTGAGACAGAGTCTCACACTGTCGCCCAGGCTGGAGTGCAATGGCGCGATCTTGGCTTACTGCAACCTCTGCCTCCCAGGTTGAAGTGATTCTCCTGCCTCAGCCTCCTGAGTAGCTGGGATTACAGGCACCAGCCACCATTCCTGGCTAATTTTTTGTATTTTTAGTAGAGATGGGGTTTCACTATATTGGCCAGGCTGGTCTCAAACTCCTGACCTCATGATCCACCTGCCTTGGCCTCCCAAAGTGCTGGGATTGCAGGCATGAGCCACTACGCTCAGCTTACTTTTAAAATATTTTAAGTTCCCATATACATGTATCATTTTTGAATATTTTGTATTAGTGGGCTCTTTATTCATTAGCTAATACTACATATTTTAACCTTAGCTTTTTGTTGGAGGTTGCAGTGAGCTGAGATTGTGCCACTGGACTCCAGTCTGGGGGACAGAGCAAAACTCCATCTCAAAACAAACAAACAAACAAACAAACACCAAAACAAACAGACAAAAAAACTTTTCCCTTACTGTTATTTAAAAAATTATTGGCTCAGGCTTATCTCTTCATCTTCTATTTAAAAATTAAAATTCATTCATTCATTCATTCATTCATTCATTCATTCATTTTTAGAAACAGGATTTTGCTTTGTCTCCCAGGCTGGAGTGTTGTGCACAATTATAGCTCATTGCAGCCTCCAACTCCTGGGTTCAAGCAGTCCTCCTGCCCTAGCCTCCCGAGTGTCTAGGACTACAGCTATGCTCCACCATGCCAAGCTAATTTTTTTTTTTTTTTTTTTGGTAGAGGTAGAGATGAGGTCTCACTGTATTACCCTGGATGGTCTCAAACTACTGGCCCTAAGTCCCAATTGATCCACCTGCCTCGGCCTCCCAAAGTGCTGGGATTATGGATGTGAGTCACTATGCCCAACCCTCATTTTCTTTTATATAACATTTAGAAGCAATTTGTCAACTTCCAGAAAAGTTTGTGTTGGAATTTTGATTAATTTAAAAAAATGTATATTTCTATTTTGCAGTGTTCAGATCTCTGCAAACCTATCCTAAAGTTCAAGGAAACTGAGAGGCTGAAGAAAGAGGCTGACAAATCCAGTTTCTCAGAAAGAAACATTTAATAGGGATTTAGGAACAGAAGCCATGTCTGGGTCACAGGCAGGGCAGGATGAGATGATGGGTTCTTTGTGCCATTAACCCCAGGCCCAGGGCTTATATACCATAGGAGAGGGGTGGTTTGGAAGAGATGTGTAGCACAATTGAAGTACGAGAACATCAAGATTGCTTGACCTATAGGCAGGATTTATAGTAGTAAGTGCCTGCTTTTACACAAGGGACAGTATAGAGAAACCAGAAATCTCAGAGCTCTCTTGAAACTGGGGTTAATCAGAAGCCAACATGGTGGAACAGCATCCAAGGTGAAGTTGCTTCACCCGCCACAATTTCTATTTAAAACAATGGTATATTTCATTTATTTAGATTTTCTTTTATGTCATTCATATCATTCTTGAATGTTTCTTCTTGGGTTTATTCCAAGTTTGTTGCTTCAGAAATAGTACGGTATCTTTTTTAACTTTCTAACTGATTATTATAGACAATTAGATATTCTGTTAAATTTTGTGGTCTTCTACTAGCCATATTTACTCTCAGATGAGTTTCAGAAATGTCTTTGCTTATTCCCCTAATTTGTTACTTTATGTAGACAATTATATTATCTACAAAGATCATCCTATGTCTTTTCCTTTCTCATATACATATTTCATTAAAAATTTTTTCCTATCTTATTTAACTTGTTAGTATGGCTAGTAAAATATTTATTGATTGCAGGATGGCAGGTTTTTTGATACTTTGTATTATTTATTTATTTGTTTATTTTTGAGACAGGGTCTCATTCTATTACCCAGGCTGGAGTACAGTGCCATGATCACAGCTCACTGCAGCCTCAACATCCTGGGCTCAAGGGATCCTCCCACCTCAGCCCTCCAAGTAGCCTGGACTACAGGTGTGCACCACTATGCCTGGTAAGTTTTTGATTTTTGTAGAGTCAGGGTCTCGCTATGTTGCCCAGGCTGATCTCCAACTCCTGGCCTCAATCAATCTTCCCACCTTAGTCTCCCAAAGTGCTGAGGTTACTGGTGTGAACCACCGTGCCTGGCCCATATTTTTTACTTTAACGGGAATTTTTAAATGTTTTGGCTTTAAAATGGTGCTTTCTATAGGTTTCTGCTGTATCCCCTTGTAACTTTTGTTAAGTTAAAGAAATGTCCTTTTATTCCTTTTCTAAGTTTTTTTCCTTTTAAAATTGAAATGTGTATTTTAATTGAAACTTAAAAATGCTTTTAAGTGCTATTAAAATTTGTATGTAATTTGCTTTGATCTGTTACTGTTATGAATTATGTAAGTATACCTGTATTCTACATAGAATAAGTAAGATAAATTCTACATATTTTACTTAGAATACACAGAGCAAATTCTACTTTGTCATAACATTTTATTCTCTTAATATTCTGCTGGATTCAGTTTTTCAAATACTCTATTTGTATGCGCTCATTAGTGAAATTTGCTTATGAAGTGTTAATCACAAATTGATTGACCCAGGGCACCTTCCAGTCTTTGTGTTCATTCAATCTCAGTTGAGGTTGTTGTGTGCTCTTCTAGTCTTTATAGTACTTTTCTCTTGCACATGCTTCTATTTTCAGACAATTACTCATGATTTCTGGTCACTGATGAGACTTTCTCCCATTTTCCAGGGCTTGTTGGGCTTATCCTTGTAATATTAAAAATATTTGGATGGGAGGGTCAGCAGCCATCTGTGTTCAGTCTATCATCTTGATCCAATTCCAATATAGTTGCTGCTGTATTTAAGACAAATTTTATGCCTGTTTTATAATTTTCTGCCCCATTAAATTATCTTTTTTTTTGGCCAAATAGTTTTTTATTAATTGTTTTGAGTGTTTTAGAAAGGCAATGATATTATATAAAAGCAACTTTAGGTTCGGTGCAGAGGCTCACACCTGTAATCCCAGCACTTTGAGAGGCCGAGGCAGGGGTATCCCTTGAGCCCAAGACTTTGAGCCTAGGCAACACAGTGAGATCCTGTCTCTACAAAAAAATGAACAAAATTAGCTGAGTGTGGTGGCATGAGCCTGTAGTCCCAGCTACTTGGGAGGCTGAGATGGGAGGATGACTTGAGCCTGGGAGGTCAAGGCTGCAGTGAGCCGAGATGACACCACTATATCCAACATGGGTGACAGAGTGAGACACTGTCTCAAAACAAAACAACAACAAAAATTTGTATCTCCTTTCCAAAAATGGTATCTTTTTTTTTTCCTTTCCACGGTCCTATTTTATTGGCTAGAGATTTCAGACCATGTTAAATGTGTATGGGGACAGAGGGTATCCTTATTCCTAAAGTAGATAGGGCTCAATTTTGTACATGTATAGAATATTGGCTGCTGGTTTTGTAGACAATTTTTATCTCATTTGAGTTATATCTTTGTTCCTTTTATTTCTAGGTTACTAAGCGATTTTCTAAAAAACTAGGTATCACTGTTGAATTATTATCAAATTCCTTTTTGACCTTAATTCAGAAGGTCATCCTTCACCCCCCTTGACTTACCGAAATAGATAGATTTCCTGATCGAGGGAGGTCACCATCATCCTTTTCTCCATGGTTTTCTTTCATCATCACCCTATTATCTTTGTAGTGCAGGATGAACAGCAAGACCCTGACAAGCAATAGGGTGTCTTCAGCCAATGAAGATGGTAAGATGGATAGACAGAAGTGTGCTTTTCTAGTTGTTTTTTCTTTTTTTTTGTCTTTCCCATCATGTTAAAAAAATTTTCATCCCTCTCCAAAAATCCCAATCCATCCCCAAATAAAACAAGGGCCTGCAGAGAGTCAGCTTCCTGGCTAGAGTGCAAGGTACATGCTGTAGCCATTGGACAAAATGAAGCCAACTGGGTAACAGAATAGAAACCATGACCCTGGCTCTTTATCAATGAAATAACCAGGCACAGACATCACAGGTTTTCTCTTTGCCAGTTCAAAATGCCAAAAAGGGATGCAGGGGAAGAATTAATTAAGATTCTCTCTGATGTAGCTTCTATACTCCCTGCCCATACTGTGTGTTTGCTTTTTGAGTATGGGATTTGATTCTGAAATACACCATACTTGGCAATTTTCTTTAAAGCTTAAACTCTTAGAACTAAGTCTCAGGATTTTCGATGGCCATGGGCAAATGCTTTTTTTTTTTTTTTTGTGGATACTGTTTGATGAATGTGCCCAGTTGACGCTTATGCTCACAATTTCCAGAAGGAACATCCTGAACTTTTCTAACTAAACACAAGGCTAATGAATTATGTGTGGGAAGCTCTCTCTACCTCTCTCTCTCTTTTTTTAAGTATGTAGCGGTCATGGAAGTTGAGGCATCTTTCCATGAATGCATGATTGCAAATGTCTTTCTTAGTATTTAACTATAGGATAAGAAAATGGCCTAAAACCTAGGCCCTAGAGATGAGCCTAGTAGGCTAGGTTCCCCAACTGTGAGAGAGTATTCAGGATGTTCTTGCTACCCAACAGTATATTCCATGGAGATAAATCTAGGAAACTCCGATATGACTTCCGGGCTGCCATACTCAAGACCTCCAGCCCCTTTGCCACTTGAACCAGTGAAGAGCCTCACAGCCTGCTCTAACCACAGCTCCCTTCTGAGAGGAAAAGCTGCTCACAGTGAGTGGTCATAGTTATGGTATTTGTCCCCATTCCCACTGCCCCATCACACATATACATAACAAGCTAACTTAAGGATGACCCAACCATAGGTTAGTGACCTTCCTCCAAATGCTTTTATTTATTTTATTATTTTTATTTTAGAGGCAGAGTCTTGCTCTGTCACCCAGGCTGGAGTGTAGTGGCACGATCATAGCTCACTGCAATCTCCACCTCCCTGGTTCAAGCAATTCTTGTGCCTCAGCCTCCTGAGTAGCTGGGATTACAGGCATGCGCCACCATGCCGGGGTAATTTTTGTATTTTTAGTAGGGGCAGTGTTGTGCCATGCTGGCCAGGCTAGTCTTGAACTCCTGAGCTCAAGTGATCTGCCCGCCTCAGCCTCCCACAGTGTTGGGATTACAGCCACTGTACCTGGCCCCCCAGATGCTTTTAAACGAATCACATTGCTCTCTCAGCAAGGAAGAATTGGAACACAGAGAGACTAAGCCAGTTAGGGATCACAGGTGAAGTTGGGGCAGGAGGGATCTTAAGAGACCAAGTGCAAGTTAATGTTTTGAGGTAGAAAAGACTCTGAGAAAGCAGAGGACAATGGATGGTAAGAAAGAGAAGAAAACAGATGTGCTGAGAAAAGCAGAGAAGTCCCAAGACATTAAGTGGCCATAGTTCCTATTGGTTCCCAAGCTCCAGTTCTCATGAGGCACCAGAATGTGTTATAGTTTATTGTCCTTGGGAATATATGAGATTCTTATGTATTCTCATAATATTAATCCTTTGTATGTGTCAACTTGAGTGTTCTTGCAATCAAAAGACCTGGCCTAAGATATGAGCAATGCGGGAAATCCACATTTAGGCAGAGAGTGGAAACTTTAAAACTCTGTCTTTACTGCCAGCCAGTTACTTTTAATTTGTTTTCCTCATCATAGGAAACCTTATAGAATTGGAGTGTGAATTTCTTGGTGCAGGATGGCAATGCCCAGAGCTGGAGGATTTAGGGTTTACTAGTAGGGCTGAGATCTCTTCACACTCCTACTCAAGAGGCGTGACTATCTTCCATCACCTCACAAAGGTTTTAACTAATGCTTTCAAGATGTGAGTGATTGGTAATTTACAAATGATGCTGGGTAGACTGTCTCCGACATGTCTACTTGCACCTCCAGAACTCTTTATATGAGCGTACGGTACTCACTTCTCAGTTCATTTGTTCAGTAAACAAAAGATCAAAGGGAAAAAAAGGTGAGAATTAATAGTAGGAAATGAGCATTTTAGAGAAATGTCTAAAATCAGCTGAGTGCAGAAAGAGAAAGCTTGAATGTGATAGACATCAGCTCTAGAAATTTTCTGAACATTCTAGGATTCTTACGAACCTGCAGCCATCCTTCAAGGCCCAATTCGTGGGGTATTCTTTTCTTGAATTGGGAATTGAAGGGTAGATAGGATTGAGATATGCTGACTTAAGAACAGTGGCATCCCTTGCGGAGAAAATAACACGACTGAAGATCTGGAGAGGGTCGAGGCCAGTATATTTGGAAAACTAAGGACAATTCAGATTAGCTGGGGTGCTAAGGGTACACAAATGGAGGAAGATGCATGTTGAACCAAAAAGGTAAATTGCGACTTAACCTCTGTAATGGCCCCTAGGCAGGCAAAGTGAATAGCAGAGTTTCATGAGTGAGGAAGGGAGTGATTCATTAGCTGCCTTTAGGAATATTAACTTGGAAACACTGTGTTTCGAGGATTAGAGTGAGGAAGGAGTGGACATTGGGAGATCTGGCGCAAGATAAGAAAATAGGCTGGGTGCGGTGGCTCATGACTGTAATCCGAACACTTTAGAAGGCTAAGGCGGGAGGTTCCCTTGAGTCCAGGGGTTTGAGGCCAGCTTGGTCAATGTTGTGAGACCCCCTGTCTCTACAAATAATTTTTTTTTTTTAATTAGTTGAGAGTGATGGCATGTGCCTGAAGTCCCAGCTACTTGGGAGACTGAGGCGGGAGAATGGCTTCAGTCCAGGAAGTTGAGGCTGCAGTGAGCTATGTTCTCACCACTGCATTCCAGCCTGGGTGACAAGGGAAACCTCATTTCAATCAATCAATCAATAATAATAATAATAATAATAATGATGATGATGATGATGATGTAGTTTTAATAAAAGGAGAACAGGAAGAGAGCAGACGAAAAAGAAATTAAATTACAGAGAAATAGCTCAAGTAGGCCGTGAAAAGAAGCAGTCTGTGTTACCCTTGGAAGTTGCCTGCTTGTGTTGTTGGCAGGATAATAGTGCTTTTAGGAAAGTGGAGAATGCCAGAGAAGGAGAAGAAAGTGAGGAGGAGGAAGAAATAGGGGAGGAGAACTCATTCTTGAATTACTTTAAGAAGCTTCAAAGACTCAACTGATGAGTGAACATCGGATTTAAATACACCCTGTCTCCATTAGGGAGGGACCCAGAAAGATGCACTATGTTATGGCTAAATTAGGCTGAGTTTCATGTCTGCATGAAGAGAAGTGTGTTGGTCTATGTCTGTAACATATATATCACTAAATTTTTCAATGTGTTTGTAATTTGTATAAAAATCTCAAAAAAAACCCTAGTCTTTCCCCCCCACACCCCCCGCCCAAGGGGATTAAGCTATTCTATGGCATATAGCCTTGGGTTTTTATTTCATTGTAATAACTTTCTAGTCACTTAAAAAGTTCTTGCATGTTTTGAATTTATTACTCCAAATTTGAAAAATCTAAGGCTTTCTGTCTTAGCACATTGCATCTCTGATTAAGACTTTCTTTCCACAAAGACATTAGAAGGATCTCTGGAGGTGACTGATGAAACAATAATTTTGAGTGGATTTAGGGTTTTAATTATTGGTTTATTTAATTGTGAGTGGGCACTGTGGAAAAAAATCCATCAACAAAGGAAACAATTGTTCCAAAGAATTACATCTGCACTTACTCTCTGTCAAAAATTTCTCATTAAAAATGTGTTTCTTTAAAAGTAACTCAAAGCAGCTGATGAAATACAAGAGCATGGAAAGTTTCAAATCCCAATGCAAATTGGATTCATCAAAGATCATTTGCCAGAGACTTGACTCCATGGTAAAAGAGCTTCTCACCATTTCTCCCGCCCATTATGCCAGCAGTTTTATTTCCATAGGTGGATATTTTCCACTGAAACACTTCCTTTTCATAATACTTTTGATGTCTCTAGAGCATTAATACTGTTTGACTTTTCTCTTTACTGATGACTCTGACTCATATTTTTTTTACTTTAAGAGAGTGGGTGAAGAAAGAAAGAAGCCATAGGCAGCTCTACTAAAGAGGTGAAAATCCTAAAGACCATTCCACAATGTCTGAACCACCATCAAAACTAGGGTGTGAGAAATGACAGTTACTGAGATTATTCCCAAACCATTCTCTAGTTTTTTTTTTTTTTTGAAAGATCAGGCTTGCCTGAGAGGCCACTGGGGTAAATCGTACAAAACAATAAGACCGTAGGAAAAAATAGAACTACCATTTGATCTAGCTGTCCCTCTTTTGGGCATAAACCCAGAGGTAATGAAATCACCACCTTTTTAAGATATCTTCACCCCCATGTTCACTGCAGAATTATTTACAATAGCCAAGATATGGAGACAACCTAAGTGTCGATCAGTGGACAAATGGATAAAGAAACTGTGGTGTGAACATACAATGGAATATTATTCAGCCCTAAAAAAGAGCAAGATCTTGCCATTTGCCACAACATGGATGAGCCTGGAGGATATTATGCTAAGTGAAACAAGCCAGACACAGAAATATAAATACTGCATGATCTCACATGTGGAATATGACCTCACATATAGAATATGCTCTCACATGTGGAATCTAAAAATAAATTCACTGTCGGGCCTGTGACTCATGCCTGTAATCTCAGCACTTTGGGTGGCTGAGGTGGGAGAATCACCTGAGACCGGCCTGGGCAACATAATGTGATCCTATCTCTACAAAACAAATTTAAAAGATAGTCAGGCATGATGGCACCCACCTGTAGTCCCAACTACTCAGGAGGCTGAGGTGGGGGGATAGCTTGAGTCCAGGAGGTCGAGGCTGCTGTGAGTCATGATCATGTCACTATATTCCAGCCTGGGTGACAAAGTGAGACTCTGTCTCAATAAATAAAATTAAAAAAATAAATAAATACATTGAAAATATATAGAGATAGAGAACAAAACAGTGGTTACTGAGGCAGGGGTAGAGAGTGAAGGGGAAATGGAGTCATGTGGGTCAGAGGATAGAAAGTGGTAGATATGTAGGATTAACAAGTCTAGAAATCTAAGCTACAACATGAAGATCTTAGGTAATTAAACCGTGCTGTGTATAGAATTCACTGTCAATGAGTAGATTTTAGCGCTCTTGCCATGGGTAACTATGTGAAATGATGACTATGTTAATTTGCTTCACTATAATAACGTTTTTGCTATCTCTGTATATCCCTTAACATGTTATATACCTTAAATATACATAATAACATTTATTTTTTAAAAAAGATCACAGGAAAACATCTCTTTGAAGCTGGCACTACTGATGAAAACTAAAGCAATGGATGGAGAAAAGAGGAGGAATAAAGACAATTTGGGCTGATGTTCTCCAGAAAAGGAAAGGGTGGTCACCTTGTCAATGGATTTGTTGAGCACCCATTATGTGTGGGAATGGATTATTAAAAGCTACAGAAATCTCTGTCTTGAGGTCATGTATAGTCTATTGAGGGAACAAGGCATATATACCAAAATGACTTAAATAGCAAAGTAAGAGTAACATAATAACTATCAGCAGCCACTGAGCATTATATAGACATTGCTTATTTAATACTTACCAAATCAGCCCATGAAGTAGATGGGTTTGTTAAAATGTATTTGCTGACTGGCAACAGAAAAGCCTATACACATACACACACACACACACACACACATACTGGCTTAAACAAGTAAGGAGGTTATTTATATCATGCTGCAAAAAATCTAGAGTTTGTTACCCTGGTTAAGGCCACCAGGGACACAGCCTCCTCTATATTTCTGCTCTACAGTCCTTAACTCCACAGTCATAGTTGCTGCCCTTTCAAGCATCACATCTGTGTGTAAAGCAGGATGAAGGATGGAGTAATGGGCGTGGGGCACTTATATAAGAAAAGCAATGCTTTCCCAGAAATTCAAACATGCTTCCTCTTATATACTATTACGCAGAACAATGTCAGTAGGCTGCCACCAGCTTTAAGGAAGCCAGTTGCTTGAGCATTTTAGCTGGGCACATTGTTACCCTGAACAAAACTGGGGCTCTAGAAGAAGGAAAAATGAGGGGAGAACTTACATTGGGTATATAAACAGCAGTGTCTGCCACGGTGGGTTGACCATGCCATTTTACAGATAAGAAACTGAGGCTCAAAGAAGTTAAATGGTTTGCTCAATTTATCGTACAACCGGCAAATAGCAGAGCCAGGGTTAAAACCCAGATGTGAGTGAATCCAAAGTTTTTACTCTTAATTCCCATTCATTACTGTCATGTGGCACTTCAAATGAATGATATAAATAACTTGACGGTAAATGCAGGGTGAGAGTAGATCAATACGATTTTGGTAGGTAGAGAATAGGGAGTAGAATCATTCAAAGAGAAAGATTTTCCCTACTGTTGGAGGCCTTTGGGGGACAGGAAAATGTCCAAATTGATTATCAGAGAGTTATTGTTAGGAGAGAATGGGAGGAAAGCTCAGAAAGAAGTGCTGGGACACCAGGCTTCCGTGATAGCTCCCAAGTAACAAGTCCAAAATGGAATTTCTGATTTCTCTGTTCCCTAATCCATTTTATTCTCCATCTTTTCCCATTGCAGTAAAATGCACATTTATATGCCCAGCTGGTTAAGCAGAAAATCTGAGGGTTGACATTTATCCCTCCATTGTCCTCACTCTCGCATCTGCAAGTCCTGAAGTATTTACCTCCAAAATACCTCTCACATACGTCCTTTCTGTCACTGTCTCTGCCCCTTGCTCATCCAGCTTGCCACCAGCGTGTGCTTGAGAATGGAAACAGTCTCCTCCTAAGGGGTCTTCTTGCTTCTTCTCTTGTCTCCTTTAGCTAGTTCTCCACTTGGCAATCTTCAATGAACTTTAAACATTGTAAGCCAGATCACATGACAGTATCCACTTAAAACCCTCCTGTGGTTTTTGTTGCACTTGGAAAGGACCCCAACTGTGTCTTTGGCTTAGACCCCAGCTTTGTTTGTGACCCTGCACAGTCTAGTACTTCCTTACCTTTCCAACCCGTCTTGCTCCGCGTTCACCTTTGCTCACTCTTGGACTCCAATTACAGTAGCTTCTTTGCAGTTGTTGAAATGCTTCTTCCCCTGCCCAAGATCCTTCTTTATGCTTTGGAGCACTTTACCCCTGGTCAACTCTTGTTTCTTCATATTTATGCTTAAACATCATCTCCTCAGGCAGAGTTCCCCATGTGCTCTCTCTAAATCCAGTCCCTCTTGTTCTTCTCTACCAGAAACTTAATAATTTTATTTTTTTCACATTCAAATTACTTTCCTACATATGTAATTATACATTTATTTGTTTAGCTTTTTCTGGTCTATCTCCCCTGCCCCCTGCTAAGAACAATGAGGGCAGAAGCTGTATTTGTTTTGCTGCTGCTGTATGTCTGGTAACACAGTGCTTGGCACAGAGTAGGTGCTCAATAAATGTTTGAATGAATGACTGAGTGAATGAATAAATGACTGAGTGAATGAATAAACAACTGACGAGATTGACTTGGGAAAGTCTCAAATGCCGGTAGAATGTGTTGCACACACAGTTAGAAATAAAGCTTGTGGCCGGGCACGTTGGCTCATGCCTGCAATCCCAGCACTTTGGGAGGCCAAGGCGGGTGGATCACCTGAGGTCAGGAATTCGAGACCAGTCTGGCCAACATGGTGAAACTCCATCTCTACTAAAAACACAAAAATTAGCTAGGCGTGGTGGCAGGCGTCTGTAATCCCAACTACTCAGGAGGCTGAGGCAGGAGAATCACTTGAACCCAGGAGGTGGAGTTTGCAGTGAGCCGAGATCGTGCCATTGCACTCCAGCCTTGGGGACAAGAGCAAGACTTCATCCAAAAAACAAAAACAAACAAACAAACAAACAAAAACAAAAGAAATAAAGCTGTTAAAGCAATGTTTGACAAGAAGGATTCATTTTATTTACGAGAATCAAATCCGAATGGCAGGTGGGGGATGTCTCTATAGCAGTTGCCAGGATGGTCTCTGATAACTTTATGGAAACAATAAGAACTACATGTATTTAATTCTATTTTAATTTAACCATTCTATATTCAGGGAGTAGAATTTTGATGATGACAACTACTTCCTCTTCCCTGGGGCACTGCTGAGAAACATTGCCCAGTGTGACCCTGGGGAGCAGTTTCTGTTCTAGTCTGATCTGGATTCCTCTTCTCCCAGCTTCTGCTAACCTCCTTCTAACTCTGACGCCGGTCCTTAACCGACACTTGTCCTTAACCTACGCTGCCTGCTCAGGAACCAGTCACTTCCTTCTTTCAGGGTCTTTATTACTTACTATTTGCGGATGATTCTTGGTGTCTGAAATGTGATTGCTCAAATTTCACTTTACATAAGTCTGCACCAGTTGATATTTAGAAAAGTTTTACTTCCCTCTAATATATACACAAAAAACTGACTGCTTGTTCAACATCTATACCTGAGTTCTTTGCCTCAGTAATAACAGTGATGATATCTACAACAATAGTAACATAGCTTCTACTATTTAGTACTTACTGTGTGGCAGGCATTGTGCTACTCCTTTGAGTGATTAACTTAATCTTTGCCACTGGTGAAGAAGCTGAGGTATACAGCTTGTATTAAATAGGGTGTGATAACTACTGTAACACACAAAGCCTTATTTTATTGCTCATGTCCATGTACTTTAGTGGTCAAGGGTGTCCTACTCCACATAATTATCATGGATTCAGGCTCCTTTCATATGGGTCTCAGAATCCTCCCTTAGGTCCTCTGAATCTGGTGGCAGCTGAAAAGAGAGGAAGTGGAGATCATACAGAAGCGTTTAGAACCCAGGCCTAGAAGTGGTATATTCCTTCTGTTCAAATTTCATTGGCCAGGAATCAATTGCATGTCTCTGTTGAAATGCAAGGGGGCTGGGAAATATAATCTTCTTATATACCTAGGAGAAGAGGAAGCAATTTTGGTGAATATCTAGCCAGTCTCTGCCACACAGAAATTAAACAACTTGTCATATAATAAATAAGTGCAGATCTGGGACTCAAATACATATTGGTTGGACTAGAAGCCTAAGCTGTTAGCCACATGTCTATCCTCTCTTTCCCTGTATATGCACACTTTTTAATATAAAAACGTTTTTTATATATAAAGATACATTTTTAAAGACTGTGCTGCAGCCACGTCATGAAGGGAAGTTTATAGTCTGCTCTTTGTCGGGAAGACTCAGTACTTGATTAAGGGCCAGGCTGAAAATGTCTTCTTTGAAGAGACAGAAAGATGCATGCTGTGACACTTCCTGTGTGAAGCCATATAACCTTTCTCTTCGTGTCGGCAGCTCAGGGATCCTATTCCTACTTAACCTAATCCCGCCAGAGATCATGAGATCACATTAGACTAAGGACTTTGGACCTTATCCTGTGGCCAGCCTGCTAATGAAACTCCTAACTGGATGCGTTTAAAATGCAAGTGATAGTCTCTCTTTGCTGTATGGGGTTGGCCTTATACCAGTGTAATGGGTATAACTTTGTTCTGTAAGTTTAGGTGTGTAAAAAATGTACTTTACATTTTCCTTTAACTCAAATTACCATATTTTATTAATTCCAATATATGCCTTTTTATATGCTAACATCTCTGAAATCTGGATCTAATCATTGATGGCATGTTTGAATTGCTATTTGCTGGGTGGCAGTGCTGATATAGTTGCCATTGTCTGTACGTGTGTGAACATGGTCACAGGTGTTTAGATATTGTTACTTCTTTAGTTGAATAATGTGCACTGTTGGTATTACCCAGGCAGAGTTTAGTTACTGTTTGAAATATTTTCAAAAAGATTATCCTGAGTTTCAGTAATGAAATGAAAACTTATAATGAACAGAAAGGCTCAGAAACAGTAGTGGAGTGTAAATATATTAGTAAAGCAAAATAAAAATTATAAGAATCACTTCAAAGCTACGGTGTCATACAGAGTAAGAGAATTAAATTACTATAAGTATATGAAACTGTGATACAGAGTTATGTAAAAAAAGCACTGCGTGTTAGTACATGCCGAGCAAGAATGCACTCACGTCAAACCTTTCAGAATGGGTGACAACATCTTGGAAGAAAACCTGGAGTCAAGAGTGGGGATACCAGTACGAAATGTTTCATCACCAACAGCGAAAAATAGTGAGGAGAAAAATACAAACAGTGATGCGAAAGAGTTAGACTCTGAATGAAGAGATACGTTTAGGAATTCCTTAATACATTTATTTTCTTTTTTATGTGTACAGGAGTGACATGTAATAAAACTCTACATCCCAACGAGTCTTAAAGGACTTCTCCAGCAAGTGTAAAATAGAAATTTGAAACAAAGAGAAAGCATTGTTTCATAGATTAATTGGGGGTACCTTTCTTGGTGGCACACAAATTAATGAGGTGTTTTACAATGGATGGTATTTTAGTATCAATGAAATAGCTAATCTGTCATTTACACTCCCATTCCTTTGAGTATTGGAAATTAAATTTCAGTCAGTTAAGCACCACCTCTCCCCACGATTACACTGTGTTTCCTGGGGGCTTAACATATGAAGCCCCTGAGATGACCATCATTCGGCCTGGTTCCTAGTCCTCAGGCAACAGAGATCATTGCTGAAGACATTTTGTTTTCACCTCAGAGCTCTTTCAAAGCTGGATGGCTCTTTCTGCTACTTTTGTGTCTCTCTTGGATGCAACTCCTTGGACACAGGAACTTACTAAGGCTGATAAGGCCCTGGGCGTATCAGTGGGCCCTTGGGAGCATAAAAGGTATTCTGTCCCTCCATGTCCTGCTGGGTGGCTGGGTAGCTGGGTACTGGTAGAATTCACACCTCCTGAGTGCTCTTAGGCATATAGGAATCCAACTTCTCTTCTGCATCATTTTGGCATGGGGAAACTCAGTTGATTTGGGCTGCTTAGATCTCACATGGCCACATTTTCTCCTCTGACATCTTGCAGCCTCCATGACTTTACCTGGGAAAGGGGCACACGTATCATTAAGCCTGCATGGGGTTTGAGGCGTTTGCCTTCCCATTCCCACAAGGTCACTGGGCTGGGCCAGGCTGCAGGATCCACCGTTCGGGATCCACCAGTGTCCAACTCTCTTAGCTTGCTTTCCACGTCTCTCTTTCATCCTAGTCTGGGCAATGTTTTCTTTTTCTCTTTTTTTTTTTTTTTTTTTTTGAGACGGAGTCTCGCTCTGTCACCCAGGCTGGAGTACAGTGGCCGGATCTCAGCTCACTGCAAGCTCTGTCTCCCAGGTTTATGCCATTCTCCTGCCTCAGCCTCCCGAGTAGCTGGGACTACAGGCGCCCGCCACCTCGCCCGGCTAGTTTTTTTGTATTTTTAGTAGAGACGGGGTTTCACCGTGTTAGCCAGGATGGTCTCGATCTCCTGACCTCGTGATCCACCCGTCTCGGCCTCCCAAAGTGCTGGGATTACAGGCTTGAGCCACCGCGCCCGGCGGCAATGTTTTCTAATATGGAGGGTCAGCTAGACTTTCTCTTATTTCATGTCCCAAATTCTTCGACTCCTCACTGGCCTTGGGCTCTAAAACCCAGGCTGAGAACAGATTTGTGGTTTTTCTTTCTAAGTCAGGGTCTCATTTTGAGATAGGGTCTTAGGTTTTCCTTTCTTTTTGAACAAGTGGTTCCGAATACACAGCTCACAGAATGGAAGAAAGGTCTGAGTGAAAAGAAACATGATAAAACCACACTGACGAGCATTTCAAAATACTTTCCTAATGCAAATTCTTACAGTGCCTACTCTTTCACTCGTATTTTAACGTGTTCTTTTAGGTCAGTTTCTTACGTTGCTCGTTTTCCATATTAGCAGCCTAGTGGCTGATTTCAATGATCCATCAAGGCTTCTTCCATTTATTTTCGCTAATCACCTCAGTAACCAGGGTGAAGGTATAGCCATTCTCTTCCTCCTCCTCTTTTCTTACCTTTTTTTTTTTTTTTTTTTTGAGACAGAGTTTCACTCTTGTTGCCCAGGCTAGAGTGCTATGGCGTGACCTCGGCTCACCCGCATGCAACCTCTGCCTCCCAGGTTCAAGCAATTCGCCTGCCTCAGCCCCCGAGTAGTTAGGATTACAGGCATGTGCCACCATGCCCGGCTAATTTTGCATTTTTAGTGGAGACGGGTTTTCTCCATGTTGGTCGGACTGGTCTTGAGCTCCCGACCTCAGGTGACCCGCCTGCCTCGGCCTCCCAAAGTACTGGGATTACAGGAGTGAACCACTGTGCCCGGCCCCTCCTCCTCTTTTTATTTTTATAATATAAGGTTTATAATTTCTATTTCATTAAAAGAAATGAGTAACATACAGACAAGTAGAAGAAAGGGGAAAAAATACATAAAACTTCACTAAGACATCCCCTGGTTGGTGGCATTCTGTAGTTTTTCCTTCTAGTTATTTTTTAATGCTTTCTTGGTGTGTGTGTATATGTGTGTGTGTGTGTGTGTGTGTGTGTGTGTGTGATTCACGTTACATCAGACGTAGAACTGTATATCCGGCATTGTTCATTCAACACTATAACTGTTTTTCCTTATTATTATAAAATCTTCAGAAACATTAGTGAGTTGACGCAGCAGAGTTTACTCAAACCATTTGCCTAGTGTGGAGCATTCAGCTTATTCTCACTGTTGTGAGAATATTTATACATAAATAATAGCATTATGATTGATATCCTTATGCATGAAGTTTTTCCTATATTTCTTCTTATTATCTTGAGTTAGTCTCCCAGAATTGGGATTACTAGAAAGACTACCATTTTAAAAACAAGCTATTTCCCTGGACTTCATGCAGTATTTCCTCTCCAAATATGAAAATCTTTTATCTGAATACCCTATATCACATCAGGCTGTACTCGATGTTTCCAGTGGGAAAAAATCTAACTGCTGCTGATGCAAGAAGATTGTATATCCTCACAAAGGCAAGACTGACGATACAGAAAACATAAAGCCAAAAGCTTTGTCTGTTATTTCCCCCTTTATCGATAGTTATAATAGCTTCTCTGAAAGCAGTATATACTATTTGAGTGGAAGATTTCCACAGGCTTCTTTTTTTTCACCTCCAGTTTCCTTCGATCTTGACGGCTTTTTCTGATCTCATAACAATAACTTGGCATTTATCCATAGGAGGAGATGTTCTGTACCTATAAGTAGAAAGTCTGACTCAAATAGTTACTTCTAAGGTTGTGTTATTTTAAAATCTAAGCTGAAGTTCCATGGTGGATTTTACTTTCAACAAACACCCAAAGCCAATCCATTCAAAGCATTGTGTTCTCCAAGCAGCTACTGGAGGTGGCTGAGCTCGTTCTCCAACAATATGTCATCGGTCCAGATGTCTTAGGCCTCCGCTTCTGAAACTACTGTCAAAATCTCTGGCACGTTTTTTGAATGTCCTCAATGAAGAAAAATCTTAATCTTTTGAGGAAGAATTGGATCTTTTGAAACTTCCAGTGGTTTTCAGAATCTAACTGAGTGGACAATGAGGTGAGTGGGAAAATGGGCCAGATTTAAAAAAATAAATTACCACGGTACTATTACAAAACCATGAGGCTGATTTTCTTGTGTGACTAGTAAATAGCACAGAATATGAGAACAATTCTCCCAGAATAAACAGTTAGATTTTAAGCTGCAGTAGATCATTAGGATATGCAGATTAATGAACCTGATGGCCAGGTTGAGACGCTTATAATCCGAAGTGTATGTGTGCATATGTAATCTAGGCTCATTACTTACGAGTGATGCCATTTAAATGAAAACATTTGCATATTTTTAAAGAAAACTCAGCTTGAGATAAAGAAATAAAACAAAATCTATGTATTGACATTCATGGGCTTAATTAATTATAACAGCCCAGGGAAGACTCTGCCTCTTTTAAAACAATGTCATTTTATTCATTTAAAATAAATAATACATACTTTTTATACAGAAATCAGAAAACCCAGAAATTTCTTTACTCAGAGCTATTCCCTCATAATGTATATGTTTTTCATAGACTTAATTTTTTAGAGCGGTTTTAGGTTCACAGCAAAATTGAGCAGGTCAGAGAGTTCCCATATACCCACTTCCCCAACACGTGCAGATCCTCCCCCATTATCAACATTTCCTGCCAGAGAAGACATTTGTTACAATTGATGAACCTGCATCAAGACAACATTATCATCCAAAGTCCATAATTTACAGTGGGGTTCATTCTTGTATATACCATGAGTTTGGACAAATGTATAATGACATGTATCCACTAAAGTATGATATAGAGTAGTTTCATTGCCCCCCTAATCTACCATGTTCCATCTCTTCATTATATTTTGATCTAAATATATCTTAGATTGGGTTCCCTGGAAACAGACTCTGAGAACTGCCTGCTGAATGCTTACTGGGAGCATGCTTTCAGGAGATGCTCCTTGTAAGAACGTAAGGAAGGACTGCGCTGTGCAGAAGAGAATCTGGCTCCAGATGCAGTTGCAACTGAGACTCATCCAATCATGGAGGGAGCTGTGGAGCTGGGATGGCCCTTTAGAATTGACCCAAAGTAAGGTAACAGGCCCGACTTTTGTATCCTTGCATCAGTGAGTCATTGGCCCCCTAGAGGGGCTAATTCTGGATGATTCTATTTTTTAGGGCCATGGACGATTCCCAATAGGGGATGCAGCTGTGTGCTATCAGCAGTGATATTCCCAGCAGCTGGAGAGAGACGTGTATACTTCACAAAGGGAAGCTGGGCAAAGACTGCATTCAGTATCCACTGTAATGTCATGTCAAAATTGTGATCACACAGTCCATGCAATTTCTCAACCTACTTTTTCACTTAACATTATTTGATGAATTTTTCCCATTTTGTTAACTTCTCTTTGAAATCAACATTTTAAATATCTGCTTATTTTATCATATGAAAGTATCATTTATTTAACTGTTCTCTTATTGTTGAACAATTTTTGACACATTTTCACTATAATAATATAATGAACATCTTTATATCTTTGTAATATACATGATACTAATAAAAATAAACTGTATTTCATTGAGAGTGCTTACTATTGACTACGTCAGGTCAATATCTTTCTTGCCTTCGTTATGGCATTTCTATGAGAAATAAATAAGAGGCTGGGTGTGGTGGGTCACGCCCATAATCCCAGCACTTTGGGAGGCCAAGGCAGGCAGATTACTTGAGGTCAGGAGTTCGAGACCAGCCTGGCCAACATGGTGAAACATGGTCTCTACTAAAACACAATTATGAGCAGGGCAGGGTGGTGTGTGCCTGTAATCCTAGCTACTCAGGAGGCTGAGGCATGAGAACTGCTTGAACCTGTGGGGGTGGAGGTTGTAGTGAGCCAAGATCGCACCAGTGCACTCCAGACTGGTTGAAAGAGCAAGACTCTGTCTCAAAAAAAAAAAAAAAAAAAAAGAAAAGAAAAAGAGAGAAAATAAATATAAATTATGTTACACTTTTAAACTCATTTGATATTAACTTTGTGATACAGAGACTATTGTCATCTCCATTTTTCAGATGAGGAAACTGAGGCACAGAGGTTAAGATCATCTAAGTGAGCATTTGAATAGTACAGGCACTATAAATCCAGAGTCTGAGCAAAACATGATACTATTTCCCTCATCCTGCTTTTCTGATGCTTTTCCTAAGTTTATATACTTAGAATTCCATAGTCAAAGGGCTTGACTTACTTTAAAGCTCATGATAAGGATTGCCAGATTATTTTCCAGAAGCAGTGAGAACTTCCACCAGTAGAGTATGAAGGTTTTATTTTTCCATAGTCAACAACACAGAACCCAAATTCTTAATTAGAACCACGATAAAGAACAAGTAATCTATTTTCTTGTCTTGCATCAGGCACTATGAACATTGATTGTTCTTAAGCAGGCCTTTCCCTTGTTTGTTAGCATGCCCAATTATTTCAAGATCATCTTCTAAGTGTTCACTAAAATGGATGACCTACATTTCAAAGAAGAATTTTTTGTTTGTGGAACGAATGCATGAATGAGGACAGGGAGGGGCCTGGATCACAACCTTGTACCGGAATATCAGGAGTTGTGTAAAGCAAGGAGGTGGAGACTTTGCAGAACAAAGCCCCTCCAAGACAGGGAAGTGATTTTTGACAATTGGACCATTTTTCACACACTCTTTATTGGGGTCTTTAAAAATCTCAGTTGAATTCCTTATGTAATAAACACTCACTGCAGTCCCTTTACCTGCCAGATTCTATCATGTGGTTGGAAACATTGATGCTTAATTCTGGAAGGAATTCAGGGTCATGTGGTCCCATCCCTTATGACACAGAGGGGGAGCTTCAAGCCAGTGTCACCTCGTTGGGGCCTTTCCCTCTCCTGTGGGTGGACTGCAGGAGCTGGGGGGAGGGGAGGATGGTTCTGTTTTCCTCCATTCAAGGTCAGAGGAACTCTTCAGAAACGTCTTAGAAGGCAGTCAGAGTTATTTTGTATTATTTTAGCATTGACTTTAGACTGATCTTACTTTCACATAGCTCCATAGTTAGTTCATTTCTGAATTCTGAGAGATGTCTCTGGAAACCCATAGTTTTTCACTCACTTCTAACCTTTGGCAACCTCTTTAAGTTCATTTACTTGCCATTCCCTCTTCCATATAGGTTATTGTGAGGCTGAAATGAGCCAAAGTATTTAAAATTCTTACAGTAATACTTACAAAGAGTAAACAATTTATAAAATTTGACTTTGGTTCCCTTCCTTCTTCTCTGCTCCCCATTTTCCTCCTTCCCAGAATGGTGTATAGCTGTGAGATATTTCTGAACCTCAACTTCCTCATCTAAAAGTCATAAATTATACTTTACTATATATTCGCCACACAGGGTTTTAGTGGGGATCAAATGAGGTAATCCGTCTAAAGCGACTTGCACAGCACCTGGCGCAGAGCGGGCAGTCAATAATTTGTAGCTGGGATTACTTTAAAACCTGTTAATGTGCTTTAAGTCAGTTATCGAATTTTCTGGGCTGTCCAAAAGAATGAATCATATGCACTTGATTAATTTTCAGCCCTGTTGAATTTATTTCTTTTCTGCTCAGCTTTCCTGAGGTACAACTGACAAATTAAAATTGTGCATATTCAAGGAGTACTATGTGATGTTTTGATATACAGTAGTTCCCCCTAATTCATGGTTTTTCTTTGCATGGTTTCAGTTACCCACAGTTAACTGAGGTCTGCAAATCAATGAATATAGTACAATAAGATATTTTGAGAAGGAGCGAGAGAGGCCACCTTTGTATAACTTTCATTATAGTATATTGTTATAACTGTTTTATTTTTTGCTAGTTATCATTGTTGCTATCCTATTGTGCCTAGTTTATAAATTAAACTTTATCATAGATCTGTATGTACAGGACAAAGCATAGTACATGTAGGGCTAAGCATTATCTGTGGTTGCAGGCACCCACTGGGGATCTTGGAACATATTTCCCTTGGATAAGGGGGGACAATTATATGTGTACATTTGGAGTGATTTCACAATTAACCTGTCTTTCACCTCATATAGTTTTTTTTTTGTTTTGTTTTGTTTTTTGTGATTAGAACACCTAAGACCTGCTCTCTTGGCAAGTTTCAAGCATACAGTGTAGTATTATGAACTGTAGTTACCAGGTTGTATATTAGATCTACAGAACTTCTTTTATGACTGAAATGTTGTACTCCTTGACCAAAATCTCCTCCCTGTATCGTATCCTGCATCCCCTGACCACCTTTCTACACTCTGTTTCTATGAGTTTGATTTGTTTAGAATCATATGTACGTGAGATCATGCAGTGTTTGTCTTTCTGTGTCTGGCTTACTTTACTCAGCATCATGTCCTCTGGATTCATCCACGCGGTCTCAAATGGAAGAATTTTCTTTGTTTTTTCAGTTAGCTCTGTTGAGTTTAGATAAAGTAGGAAATGGATAGAGAACAAGCATAACATAGATTTCATGGATGAGGTGTTAATTTCAGCCCTGTAATCTTCAATTTCTGTGCTTTTCTCCATCTCCTTTCTTGATTTTTGTTTTTCTTTCTCTTAGTCTCTATTGTTTTCTATTCATGATAACTGAAGTTCCCTTTTCCTATGGTTCAGTTTGAGGAGTAACTTGTGCCAGTGATGAGCAGCTGAAATGACTGACATCAGGCCATTGGCCTCATGGTTGTTAAATATATTGGATTCATTCTCCTGGCCTCTGGACATTACTGGACCTTCTTTTCCTGGGCCCGAGGGACAGCGTTCCCTCTTTTTTCCTGTCTCTCCTCTCTGTAAAAAGGCCCCTCAGGGGCTTTTCCTCTTCCTTTGCTGCTGCTAAGTTCTGAAGTTCCCTGAATTTCCTGTGCAACTGTCTTCTCACCTCCTACTCTTGCTGGGTAAGCTTCTCTCTTCCTGTGGGGGCTTCATCTGTATTGTGTTAAGCCCCAAATCTGTGCCTCTGACCTAGACTTCTCAGCAATGTTTAGTGAGTGGACATCTCGTCTTGGCTATGCCACTGGCCAGTCCAACTCAATAGGTAGAGAATGAACCCATCATTGTTTTCCCCCAAACCAGCTCTATAACTCCAGCCCTCAACCACTCTGCAACCATTAGTGTAAAGGTTGTTAGTTCAGAGGACACAATAGAGGGAATAAATGATGTATTTTGACTTTTCCAACTAGACTCTCACTTTAAAAATGTCATCTTCTCTATAAATACTGATTCAACCCATAATTCTTTTCTCTGCACCTATCTGTGTTATATTATAGAACTGATTTTAGTCTATTGCTATGCTTCATTTATGTTTCTTTCCTTCTAGACCAGGGGTCAGTAAAATTTTTTGGTAAAGGGCCAGAGAGTAAATATTTTAAGTTTTACAGGCCATATGGTCTCTGTTGCAACTACTCAACTCTGCTGTTTTAGTGTGAAATCAGCCATAGACAAAACAAACGAATGAGCGTGGCTATATTCCAATAAAACTTTATTTACTGAAACAGGCAGTGGGGTAGATCTGGCCCACAAGCCAGGAGTTTACCGACCCCTGGTCTAGACTGTGGACTCCTAGAGAGTTACTTAATAAGAATTTAGAGTTTAGAGAGCCTTTTACCTGCCAGATGATGTCAGAGGTCTGAGAATCTGGAGACAAATGCTCTTCGGTTCCTGACCTCAGGGATCTCCCATGGAGACCAAGCATGTGCTGTGGTTGAGGTGCAGATTAGTCTCCTAGGGCTGTCCTAACAAAGTGTCACAACTGGGCGGCTCTAAATAATAGAAATGTATTCTCTCACAGCTCTGGAGGCTAGATGTCCGAAATCGAGGCGATGTCAGAGTTGGGTCCTTCTGGGTGCTGTGAGGGTGAGTCGGGCCCATGCCTCTCTTCCAGCTTCTGGTGGCTCCTTGACTTTGTAGATGCATCACTCTAATCCTCTACCTACCCCTGGAGTTCTCCATGTGTCATTCCTTTGTACATGTGTCTCTGTGTCCAAATTTTCTTTTTCTTTCTTTCTTTTTTTTTTTTTTTTTTTTTGAGATGGAGTCTTGCTCTGTCGCCCAGGCTGGAGTGCAGTGGCACAATCTTGGCTCACTGCAGCCTCCACTCCCCTGGTTCAAACGATTCTCCTGCCTCAGCCTCTAGAGCAGCTACAGGCGTGTGCCACCATGCTCAGCTAATTTTTGTATCTTTAGTAGAATAGGGTTTCACCATGTTGGTCAGGCTGGTCTCAAACTCCTGACCTCAAGTGATCTGCCAGCCATGGGGCCTCCCAAAGTGCTGGGATTACAGATGTGTGTGCCACCACATCTGACGAATTTTTTATTTTTAGTAGAGACGGGATTTCGCCATGTTGGCCAGGGTGGTCTTGAACTCCTGACTTCAAGTGATTCACCCTCCTCGGCCTCCCAAAGTGCTGGAGTTACAGGTGTGAGCCTGAGCCACTGCACCCGGCCTCCAAGTTTTATTATTTTATCAGGACACTAGTCAGATTAGGGACCACCCTAATGACTTCGTTTTAACTTGATTACTTCTGTAATCTGTAAGATTCTGTTTCCAAATAAGGTCACACACAAAGGGTCAGGACTTCACAATATCATCTTTGAGCAACACAATTCAATCCACAATGAGGTGTATGTATTAATATTTATCACTTGTACGCCAAGAGAACTGAGGTGAGGAGGATTCATCCTGCTGAACAATGGGGGAGAAGAAAAGGGAGGGCACAAAAACCAACATAACATTTGGCCTGCATGGATGACTAATATCTTGCTAGACTACAGAAATAGGAAAGGAAATTCCAGTTTGAGCAAACAACTTGAGCAAATGCAGGAGGGCAGGATCATAAGAACAAGAAATGTCTGTTGAATAATTACCTTGGTGCAGCTACAAAATGGTGAGGTTGGTGGAAGGGGCTCAAGTTGATTCCAGAAAAAGCTGGGGCGAGACCAAATGTGTGCAGGCTTCAAGAGTTGCTTGCATGATGTTTGTTGACTGAATGAAGTATCAAAGTTGAAAATGGGAACAGTGGTTGTGATAAATTCTCAGCTACGAATTCCCTTTCGTTCAGTCTCTGGGGGCTAATTGTTGCAAGTACTTGTCAGCATCTGGACCACTATCCTGTAATCTCTTTCACCTGCACTTGGGTTCGCGGCTCCCTCATAATTTTTGTGCTTCCATATGTGTTAGAAGAATTCAAGGACAGTATAACTGAAGGTCTAGCTCATAAGCAAATATTCTCTGATGGAAATACGGAATATGTTTGTCTTTTGGTAATAATAGCTAACCTTTGTTGAATGTTTACTCTAAACCAGCCACTGTTCTAAGCATCTTATGTATTAACTCATTTAATCCACATGCTCCTGCATGAGATTCTAGTATCTCCACTTAATATACCAAGTAATTGAGCTTCAGAATGGTGAACTGGCCAATGTAACCCAACTGGTAAATAACTGTTCTCTAACTACTAGACTATATGCCTCCTTCTCCCTTTGGCCTTCCTGTCCCCTCTCTCTTGCCATACTTGTTTTCCCACAGCCCCTCTTGGGTCAGTCAGTTTACTTTGGTTCACCTCCACTCACCCATCAATTAGTGTCTGATGTTCAGATTCTTAGCTGTCTCTTACTTCCTGTTTTCCTCCCCTATTCTTATGCTTTGCCCCATTTCTTGGTCTTTCCTTCACTGTCCCTACATTGGCTTATTAGTTCTTCCTACTTCTGGTGTCAGCAATAGATCCAGTTATTTTAAAGGACCTTTCCTTTTTCTTATCCTCATTTCTAAATTCTTACCAACTGCATATAAAAACATAGCCCCAGCTGGGCACGGTGGCTTACGCCTGTAATCCCAGCACTTTGGGAGGCCGAGGCAGGCGGATCACGAGGTCAGGAGTTCAGGACCAGCCTGGCCAGCATGGTGAAACCCCGTCTCTACTAAAAGTACAAAAAATTAGCTGGGTATGGTGACATGAGCCTGTAATCCCAGCTACTTGGGAGGCTGAGGCAAAAGAATTGCTTGAATCCTAGAGGCGGAGGTTATAGTGAGCCAAGGTTGTGCCACTGCACTCCAGCCTGGATGACAGAGCAAGACTCCTTTTCCAAAACAACAACAACAACAACAACAACAAAGAAACAAAACAAAACTAAAACCACATAGCCCCTGCAGACCTCATAGCTAATACAATCCCTGTTTTGGAGAGGTGGCGGATAGTCAATGGGTTGCATATTCCAACGTAAAAATAAGAAATGTCATCGTAGCCACGTAAGTCTCATTAAAGAGGATTATGGAAATGCTGACAATAATAAATTTGTAGGACACATAAGAGTGTGTAAAATACTGCCGCATCTTGTGCTAGTAGCCTAATTTCTGGATTACTATTTTTCTGACATTTTACACAAGGCTTCATTTTACCTAGTTCAGTATTTAAGATTGAGAATTTTTTCCTAGATGTGTCATTTCTGATTCCATCGAAGGCGTAAGTTTAGAGAAACCTCACGGCTAACCATCCAACAGTAGCTTGCCAGAATAAAGGCCATGACGTTTTGGAATTTTAGGGGAGTGAGTATTGAGACAAATTCTAGGATGGTGGTGAGAGGGAGGAGGGGTGAACAATGGGGCCATTTTCAAAATCATTACACCAGATTAAGTTAGATTTTTCCTATAAAGCCTCCCTGAGGTGCCCTTGTGTTTTTTATCTGGCAATTTTCTTGGATAGAAAATAAACAGAGGACTTTTGGCTCCTGTTCACCGCTGTACCTACAGAAAGCGACTTTTTGGAACTTGCAAGCAGCTTATGTGTGCATGAGTGTGCGTGCAGGAATTTTCTGGAGAGGCATGAGGCACTACTTTAATTCCCATGGATGCTGTTTGTTCCCCGGAACGGAAAATGTTCTATTTTTGGCCACAAGAATATTTCTGAGAAAAAAAAAGTTAAACAAAGCATGGCGACAAGCTCGTTCGTGTCGTTGTCTGAGTTTCAAGAAGAGTTTGCTGCGTTTCGGGGAAGAACTTCTTCACGGAGGCAAGGGGTTGGAAGTGATAGGAGAAACTCTTCAACTTGGAATCCTGAGATAGGACTTGGGTGTCTGGGCAGAGGTTGCACAGGTGGGGAGGTCCTGGCTGTGAAGGCCACTGCCTGGCCTTTGATTGCGGGTGGCAGGTTGACGGGGGCAGAAAAAATATTCTATTGCATCTGAAAAAGGTAAACACTTGAAGATAAGTATTCTCCGCCCAGCTGCTTAGAATGAACTTATCTTGGGCTACAACCTAATATTTCCCCCAAAGCAAGAAAGCCCTGTTGGCATCCCTGCCTTAGCACTCCCGTTGGCCACAAGCCTTTGTGGGGAAGGACTTCCAGGGGCAGCTTTCCAGCAGCCTCTGATTTCCAGATAACTCAACGGGGCCAGTCACATAGTGAATGAAATCTTTTTGGGCCCTTCCCCCATCAGACGCTTTTCCCAGAAATAGCTTTTTGCTACCATGACCTCTTTTGCTGCTGTTTGATATCCTTGATATGAAAAATGTGAATGGAGACAAGCACCCTATTAACCAGCACCTCTTAGGCAGCATTGCTTGTTGAAGGTATCTTTTCACGGAGGTGAGCCGGCACCGCCCAGGGCATTATGGGAGCATCCTGAAGGTACGGGTCTCATGCTGCAGCCACTGGAGTGGCTGGCAAGAGTGATCACAGACACTGTAAAGCCCTAAGCCCCTGGAAAGGGAGCTGCGCCCTGCGGCTCTGATTAAGGCTTGTGGAGAGGGAGCTGTGTAATTGGATGCCCTGAAGCAAACCTCGAGCAGAATCCTGTGAGGCAGCCTGGGATTTTCTCTCCCCAATGTGCTGTTGAAACATCCGTGAATTCCAGTTGGTTGCTGTTTTCATCTGCTTCAAGCCTAGCCCTTGGGTACAGATGCTGTCGTGTTTCTGGGTAATGTTTCATTCTTGGTAGGAAGGGCTGTTCCCTTCTCATGAAGTGATTCGATATCTTTGGAGTTACGAAATGAAGTGCTGGTGAGACCTGTTGTTACTTGCTGTTCCTTAGGCAGAGCGTTTCTGAGGAGCCCTGTTCTTGAAAGCAGCACTGAACTGACGCCTTGCGAGCCTGAGAGTTTTCTTCGTGGTTACAGTCTTTTGAAATATGTACTTGGGATTCAGGAACTTGCATTGCAGAGGTTCAGAAATGTGTCCATCCTGCATGACCTCCGCTACTTGGAGGCAGCTGGATATCTTGTGCCTTTATCCTCATGCATTCAACAAATATGTATCAGGCGCCTCCTATGTGCCAGGCACTAGGGCAACTACAAGGCAGTCTTGCTGATGGGGAAGACAGACCATATATAAATATCTTCCCATGCTGGAGAGTACTAAGAACAGAGCCAGAGAGAGAATCGTGGTAGATATACTTCTGGCAAGGGTGGGCAAGAATGTTCTTTCTGGGGTGTGTGTGTGAAATTTAAGGTACCATCAAAAGAAGCCAGTAATATGAAGAAAGGGGGATGGGAACGGCAGAAGAAACAACAAGTGCAAAGGCCCTGAGGTGAGAGAGCTACGCCTGCCTGAGGAGCCTAACAGCACCGGTGAAGCCGGAGCACAGAGTGAAGATGAGAAATCCCTGAGATGAGTTTGGAGAAGTAGCCATGGGGGGCTGGATTGCACAGTGCCCTGTGGACCAAGAGGGGTGTGTGAACGTTATCCTAAGAATGTTGGAGGGCCTCTGGAGGGCTTGAAGCAGAGGCTTGACATGATCTTCCTACAGTTTGGAAAGAACACTTGTTGCTGTTTGGAGGCTGGATAGGGATGGAGGCAAGAATGGATGCTTTAGAAGGCTCTTGCCGATGTCCAGGCAGGAGCTGACAGTGGTTTAACCTGGGGCTGGAGGGGTGGGGTGGGATGGCAGCGGCTCCTTCCTATCTAGGTTCATTCTGGTCTCCTTCCATGTATTGTCCTTCTCACCATTGTTTTCTAGGGGAAAAGCTGGCCTTCCTTTATAAGAGCTTCACAGTGGGCTGGTACTTTATTTATTTATTTATTTTGAAACAGAGTCTTGCTCTGTCACCCAGGCTGGAGTGTAGTGGTGTAATCTCGGCTCACGGCCACCTTTGCCTTCCAGGTTCCAGCAATTCTTGTGCCCCAGCCTCTCGAGTAGCTGGAATTACAGGCACGCACCACTATGCCAGGCTAATTTTTGTATTTTTAGTAGAGACAGGGTTTCGCCGTGTTGGCCAGGCTGGTCTTGAACTCCTGGCCTCAAGTGATCCACCCACCTCGGCCTCCCAAGGTGCTAGGATTGCAGGCATGAGCCACCATGCTCCATCAGGACGGGTACTTTAGTCTCTTCCAAAGCTCTTTAAGTAAATTGATCCATTTGATTATCTCAGTAACCCTGTGAGGGATACAGTGAGCTTAGGATATTGTCCTGTGACAGATAAGCACAAGGGAGGTCCTTGAGGTTATAGAGAGTTCCTAGCAGAGCCAGCTTCCTGCACACCCAGCCCAGGCCTCTCTGCTACTCCATGGCACCTACCCTGTAGACCTTTTGGTTTTGTACTGACACTGTGGATTATGACTTTTATTAAAAAAATTGTTAAAAAGGCAAAATCTGATTCAGGTAAATGCAAAAGAAACACTTAATTTTTTTTGGAGCCAGAGCCTCTTTCTGTCACCTGGACTGGAGTGCAATGGTGTGATCATGGCTCACTGCAGCCTTGACCTCCTGGGCAGTGATCCTCCCATCTCAGCCTCCCAAGTAGCTAGGACTACAAGCCTGTGCCACCAAAAATTTTATTTAATTCATTAATTAATGAGGGAACCAGTAAGATGGTGTACCCTGTTCAAAGACTAAGAAGTAAGGATATTTATAGGCAATTTAATAAAAAAAATTGTTAGGATAAGATTGCTGGGTTAGATATAAAGTGGTTAATGCCCAACAAGCCACAAATCTTTGAGGTTATATGTTGCAGCAGACAGAAATGATCAGTGTTTCTACTGGACAAAAATGTACAAGATAATAGATAACTTCACTAAGTCAGAGACCTTTAGTCACTGGGAAGCAATGATACGAACTAAGTATATTCTCCTAGAAAATTCTTTGGAGGACTTGGAAAGGTGTGTCACTCACCACTTTTGCCTTATTTCCAAGTTTTAGCTAATTTTTATGACACTGTTTCTCAGAGCAGCGATTCCCTTGGTATAATGCCTTTAAGATGATGTTTATGGAAAACCTGGGGACTGAGGTCAAAGACTAATAAGGAATGGATACGTTAAAATACAACCCAAACTCCCCCAGAATGAGTTGGGACTCAGTCATTTATCAGACATCTATTGAGTCCTGTTCATGGGTTTGCAGAGCCCTGTGCTAGGCTGTGGGAGCACAAAGCTTAATACAAAACAGTTCCTGCCCTATGGACCTCATAGTCTAGACAGGGAGACAGACACGTAAATGGACACATTCCAATTCATCGTGATAAAAGCCAAGCAGGGATGTGGGGATTGTGTGGGCGCTGGAAAAGAGAGCACTGCCCTCACGCTGAGCGGGCTAGGGGCACTTCACAGAGAATATTTGGTTTGAGGGATGGGCAAAGGGTTGCCAAGTTGAGAAGGGGTGTCACAGGGAGGGCCGTTTACATGGGATGTCAGTGACCACCCTGAGAAGTAGCATGGATGTGAGTAAAGAGATTTACCTTTTTGGTATGGCAGATTTTACAATTTCTCCTCAATTCTCACAGCTAGTCTTAGAACACTAAGATTCTGGGGGGTGAGGAGGGAATGGGAGTGGAAGAAGGAAGGAGAAGTTGGAGTCTCTTGGGCAAGCTTGCAAAATTTTCTTCAAATATTAGGTCAAATTCTCTATAAAAACCCTATTTAAAACTTTTTGAAAGACTTTGAAGTCCCAAAGAAGCAGGAAGTTAATTAGAGTGGCTTTGATATCTTAGGGTATGTTTTAACAGCTGCTTAAGACAGTTTAAACAATAAGAACTTATGTGGTTTGGGATGCGTCTGTGATAGTCAGCCCTGGCCAGAGTGAAATATCACTGCATCTGAGAGCTAACAGCAGTTGGCTTTAATTTTAGAAAGAGTTCAAGCCAAAAAGTTCTCTAAAACCCAAGAGAGGAACTTCTAAAGAGGAAGATTGCTCTTGAAGAATGTGTTTGGGGGTCAAAGATGAATTGAGTAGGGAACAAATGATCTTAACTTTGTCCTGGCAGGAGCACAGAACATGCCCATTTCTGAGCAATTCTCTTAAGTTGTATTTAACCAGGGATATTTGTTGGCAGCCGCCATTTGCAAAGGGGTCCAAATGAGGTGAGGTGAATTATTATCTGTAAGGAACGCTTGAATAACATAAAGGGTGTCCAACCAATTTACATTTCCTGGGGATTGTCATTGTGTTTGAAGTAATTTGTTTCCCTCCTCAATACCCTCAGCCTTCTTCAATATTTAAGACTTTTTTGACATACTGTTTCTTAGCCCCTTCCCTTGGTTGGATCTCCTCTATACTGGAGAAGAACATGTTGAGAAATTCTGTGATGAACAGTAAGGATCTGCCTGGGGAGTGGGATTTCAAGAGACGATGGGAAGGCTTGCTCTGGTGGTGCTATGTTGCTGCTGCTGCTAGGATGCTGACGATGGCCACGACATGGTGGTGGTAGTAGGTAGTGACGATAATGATGATAATAATGTTAGCTAACATTTGAGGTTATTATTTATATGATAGGCACTGTGCTGAGCATTTTATACTCATTCTCATGTGGTAGGTATATTACCCCCATTTTACAGGTGCGGAAACTGAGGTTCAGAGAGTGCCAGTGACTTGTCCATGTGTCCTTCCGTCCATCATATATTTGGCTTCCATTGAGTTTCCTACTTCTCCACAATGTATACAATAGTATATTGCAGCCTCTACCCTCATACGCAAAAATTGACTAAAAACATAAAAGTAGTTTGTAATAATACCACATGTTCTCACTTATACATAGGAGCTGAACATTGGGTACTCATGAACATAAAGATGGCAGCAATAGGCACTGGGGACTACTAGAGGAAGGAGGACAAGGATTGAAAACTATTGGACACTATGCTCACTAACTGGGTGACAGGATCATCTGTACCCCAAACCTCAACATCATGCAATGTACCCATGTAACAAACCTGTCCATGTACCTTCTGAATGAATCTAAAGTAAAAGTTGAAATTATGTTTTTATAGAAGTGGATGTAGGCAGGTACTTTTGGTAATGGGCCAACGACTGGCTGATGGATGACTATATTATTCCATTCAAGACAAATCTATTTTCCAAAAATACTTCCTTGGGAATGTTATGCCAATCTTCCAAGGATTTCCCATTTTCCACAAAATAAACATGAAATTCTTCTGCCTGGACCATGCGTCCTGGCCACTCTGGTGGGACATGAGTGTGGGGCCTAATTGAGTCCTTGCTTGCTACTGCAATTGGGGAGTGTCTTGTGAAGGCTACTGTTTGTTTCTTTAAAAAGTGCCATCAGCACATCTTTTCTGAAGAAAAGCTTGGGTTTGTTAGTAAAATGAAAAGAAAACTACACAAGACCACATTTTGGCAGCACACACACTCATGCTGAATGGGCTGAGAAAAGGTTGGCATGGGTCCTTCTACAAAGGTAATTGACTGTTTTTAAAGGTCTATCTTTGGTAGTAGCTGTGTGAAGAACTTTAAAGTAGTTAGCTTTGTGAGTAGGGTGCATTTGTAAATGGAGAAATTCATAAAATGTCCATGCATAGACAATTCTCTCCCACAATTAGTGAAGTTTTCTTGGTAAACTGTTGATCTCAAACTACTTTTTTTTTTTCAATTCCTTCCTTCTTCCTCTCTCCTCTCCTCTCCTCTCCTTTCCTCTCCTCTCCTCTCTTTTCTTTCTCTTTCCCTTTCTCTTCCCCTTTCCTTTTCCTTTTTCTGTTCTTTTCTCTTTTTTTTTTCTCCTCTATAGACAGTTACAAAGTGAGTGAATGGGCTGCTCAAGTTCAGTGAGGGAAAGGGTATAAAAGATGCATAAGTAAAGTTTATATAGAAAACATAAAGGGAATCATCCTTTCTTAAAGGAGTAACACTTCCCATATAAAAGAGAGGGCTATGACGAGGTGTTCTCCAGCTCAATGTCTGCCATAAACCAGGGACAGGAGGTACAAAAATGAGGGAGGTTCTTATTTTGGCAGCTTCTCTTTTGTCCTGTACTTACAGGAGTTTTGCGTATTTCTCAGGAAGCCTTCTGTGTTCACTGTGTGGGGGATGTTCTTTGAGGTCCCTGTCTCCTCTGATTTTACATAGTGTGGTAGGTTCTGGTTTTTTCTTTGTCTAATTTACTGGGAGAGGCTTTTCTCCTGACCTTTGATGCACAAATTTGGGTGGAAAAGTTTGTCTAAAGTCTACATGTTATCTCTGGAAAACAGAGCTTGGTTCCTTTTTCCTTTTGGCTTTAAATTTGGTTTTATCTTGCTTTTATTGGTCCTTGAACTTCTAATAACCTATAGATAGATGATATTGATAGTATGACATCACTTCATCAAAAGCAGCCTTCCATGCACTGCAGTAAGCCCTCTGGAATTCATAACTGATCCTATGTTTCTTGCTTGAGAGATTACATCAGCAATGACATGTTAGCAATCAGCTAGAGGGATGACTTGGGTAGGGACTACTGCTGTTGCTTGGGAAAGCTAAAAGGAATGGTCTCTTGAGTGTGCAAATGGATGCATTTCATTATTACCATCTTATTTAAGAATTCTGGTGTTTCCAGATTTTCAACAGGTATTAATCTTTGAGGGTGTGAGAAATCAAAACTTCTGGGAATTCTTAGGAATTCCTCAAATCCTAAGTTATTCTTAAAATATTTCAACATTCTTTGTATTCATTTCTTATTATGATGGACATCTAAGAGAAATGTATTTAATAAGTTAGAAACATTAATTTTAGTAGTACATGTTGAGTATCCCTTATTTGAAATGCTTGGGACCAGAAGTGTTTTGGATTTTGATTTTTTTCAGATTTTGGAATGTTTGCATTATGCTTACTGGCTGAGCATCTCAAATCCAAAAATCTGAAAGTCAAAATGCTCCAGTGAGCATTTTCTTTGAGTGTCACATAGATGCTTAAGTAGTTTCAGATTTTGGAGCATTTCAGAATTTGGATTTTCGGATTTGAGATGCTCATCGTGTAGTTACAAAGAACTTTAGCCTATAGTAAATATTCAAATGCTTGAAAATGCCAGCAAACATTATTCGGTAGCACTTGAAATTGAAATCACCAGTTTAAGGGCTTATTTTGTTGGCAAAAATTTTTATTCTTTGGAACACCACTCATAGGATTTTTTAAAAGTATATATGCATATAAATTTATTAATATCATACTTTTTCCCCAAAATGACTCACCATTGTCAACAAACACAATCACAAAGACATCCTTACAACATGGCCACAGCTGCAGGCGAGGTTGGTTAGGTTAGGGTGACTTTCCTCCCGTGTGTGCTGTACCAGTTCCTGGAAATGTCAACTTTAGCCTTCAGCTATAGGCTTTCATCTTGCTCCAATGTTAGTGGATTCCTTCAAATACATGTCTTTGTGTTGACTGTGAAGCTTTAATTCTTGTAGTAGAATTATAATACTTTTTCCTGTTTTCCTGATTTCTTAATTGACTTTTCTTGGGAGTTTTGATTCTGAAAAAGATACGTTTCCAGATACATACTGGGGAAGAATTCTCTCATGGAAACATTAAAGTATTTAAGTTAGCTTCTATATTCTGTCCATTTCAATATTACATATCCGGTTTTGGATAGGATCACTCTTTCTGGGAGTAACACAGGACACCACTGTTCAAAATGAGAGGACTCACTAAAGAAAGTTTCCACCAGCTGATCATGGACATCTACCACTGCCATTATTTGATAGTGTTTGCGAGGTCTTCCTCCAGCAAAGAGCTACTTTAAAAATGTAAAAGCGGCCGGGCACAATGGCTCACTCCTGTAATCCCAGCACTTTGGGAAGCCAAAGTGGGTAGATCACGAGGTCAGGAGTTTGAGACCTGCTTGACCAACATGGTGAAAACCTGTCTCTACTAAAAATACAAAAATTAGCCAGGTGTGCTGGCGTGCACTTATAATCCCAGCTACTCAGGAGGCTGAGGCAGGAGAATCGCTTGAACCCAAGAGGTGGAGGTTGCAGTGAGCCGAGACTGAGCCATTGCACTCCAGCCTGGCGACAGGGCGAGACTCTGTCTTGAAGAAAAAAAAAAAAAAAGTGAAAGCTGGATCACAGCAAGCAGGGAAAATTCATACCTGGAATGGTTTAGAAGAAAGTATTAATCTGAGAGCCCTCTGGGCCTTTGATGAAAATGACTGCATTGGGCCGTGTTGGTTACCTCATTTTATTATGGAGAACAGAATAACTGTCAACAGTAAGAGTATCAGATAACCTGAATTAAATTCCTGACACTAGTTGTGAGACACTGAGCAAGTGGCTTAACTTCTCTAGACCTCAGTTTTCTTGTCTGTATGGCCTTCGTAGAGTAGGTGTGGGGATTAAATGAGGTCATGTGCCAAGGCACGTGATAACGATGCACTAAGAAGAACCTGCTGTTTTATTCTAGAAAATGACACATGAGATTACAGAGAGTGCATCTGACCAGCACTTTTTTTCATTATTCAGAGCTCTAAATGTTGCTGGTAGTACTCACAGCTACATGGCATGCAGAGCTTGGCCATCTGACCTGGCACCATACATTTCTAAAAGGGTGTTGCCATGCTCAGGCTGAAGCCCTCAAACCAAATACAAACAATAGTGCCAGGAAAGGACCGTATGTTTGGTGACTTCTCATCTTGACACATCACAGGACTACTAGAGGCAGCTTTGGATTTAAGCGTTGTCAGGAACGCGTAGACGGAATAGACCGAATAGATGAATGGCGAGACAGCCTTGAGACCAGCTGCAGGGCAGTGTGGCCTCCCCTATGCCAGGGCAGCCTTTGAGGTGTTCTACTCTTGTTCCTCTCCACATTTTCAGCTGTAAGTGCAGGTTTTGTAAAAGAAAGAGTTGAGAAGAGTGTCTTCAGAATCTATCTCAAAGAGATGGAGGACATCTCAGTTACAGTCACATAACCTGAAGTCAGAGTCCCTTGGCTGCTCTGGTTCTCGGGCAGCCAGTAAAGAGTTTGCATTGGTTTACTGTAGAAAGGTTTAAATTAAGAGTACAAGTGCAAACTTTATTACACGTAGGTTTAAAACTACTTTCTTCTCCTACTGGCTGTGTGAATTCAGATGAGTTAGTTATTATCTCTCAGGTTCTGTTTCCTTGGTTTAAAAAATGGGATTAATAATTGTACCAATCTCACAAAGGTATCTTGAGGGTTCAATAGAATAATCTATGTAAAAAGCTCTTAAAAGATTAAGAGTTTCAGTTTTAGAAGGTATAAAGAGTTATGAAGACGGGTGGTGGTGATGGTTATATAACATTGTGAATACACTTAACACCATTGAACTGTTCACTTAAAAATGGCTAAAATGGTAAATTTTATGTTATATGTATTTTACCACAATAAAAAACTTGGAAGGAAAAAAGCTTTCAACAGAGATCCTAGAACACAGCGAACACTCAAAAAAATTGAACTATTTTTATTATTACAGTTGAGTCAAGGAGGTGTACCAATACTCCTCAGCATGCTTTAATGTGGCATCCTTTGGAACATCGAAAGTGATTTTCTCATAAAAATCTGGTAAAGAAGGGAATGAGGCAAGTTTAGTCATCCTTGGGGACTGAATTGTCTATCATCCATGCCTGTATTTGCACAACGTGGTGTTCTTGGATGTGAACAGCATGGCGGTGGGTGGGTGAAAAGAAGGGAGGGATTGCTATGGGAGAGGGAGGGACCCCCTGTGTTAGGTGATTAGATATGGAAGAGGTAGGTCACGAGACTCCTCTCAACACCACTAGAGGTTGACAACTGGGAAATCTTTAGCCTTTTCCTGTCGGTTGTTTAACTTATTCCAACCCATTTAACTTATTTGAATCCTGGCCTTGTTAAATCACAAGATTATTTTTAGAGGCTCTTGAGTAGTCTTTATAAATAAGGCTTTTAAATAGCACCCCAGTCCACCACTCGTCATGCCTTGATGGCAGGAACAGTCTTTGCAAAGATCAGGTTTATCTAGTCTTTACAAGGACCAGTGATAAGACTTCAGAAGATGCAAATATCACGTTTCACTAGGACCAAGCAGAAAATTATTCTTCAGTGTTGCTCTGAGCAAAGACTGGCAAAGATGGATATTCTGGAAACACTTCTGATTTTCTGATCCATCCTTATATTTCTGATTCCTTAGTTATTAAAATGAAATAAAAAAGTATGAAACCAGAAGCTTCCAGGGCCTCTTTTTCAGGCTACACCACTCATACTGCTGGGCTACTCCCACCCCACTTATAAAGCAAGCACCATCAGCAGTCTCTGACTATACACAGCTCTCAGAATGTCTTCTCAGACCGTGTCCCTATTCCCCAAATGGAGGGATGGATTCCCAGCACCTATGTATACTGTGTGACTTCCCCCTTCCTGGAATGATTTCTGATTCGGTGCTTATATGATAACAGTCAACATCATAGTAATAAAGTAGCTGTCTTCAGTGCCTTCTATGTGTCAGGCACTTGTATCACTAGATATAATATAATGATATATCACTAGATTTAATATAATGAAATAATATATCACTAGATATATTGGATTATTTCATTTAATCCTCAAAACTGGTTAAGTATCTCCAGTTTACAGATAAGGATATTGAGTTTTGGAGAAGATCAATAATTTGCAATGAATGGAATTGGAATTTAAACCTAGATCTGTTTGACTCAGGCTTTAGTCTTTAACTGCTAAACAGTGGGTAAGTGGACCTGGGCATAGCAGCAATCCCTCATTTTGGAGGATCAGAGCTACATATCAATGTGTATGGCTTAGGATTGTCTCTTCTTGACACCAGCCACGCCCTGCCATTTGACATAGAGTACACGTCTCTCTCGGCTTTCTTCCTAACAGATGTTATCTCCATACTTTTGCCCCCAGGTGTGTACTACTGGCAGCTCTTGCCTTGAGCTTATGACATACACTTGTTGGCTGACATTTCAGTCTTCTGGTAATTAGCTAAGAACTTGACCCTGGAGTCAGATTCAAACTACAGCCCTTCTACTTGCTAGATCTGTGGCCCTGAAAAAGTTGTTTAATCTCTCTCAATTTTCACATCTGTAAAATGGAAATAGTAGCAGCATGTAATTCGTGGGACTACTGTGAAGATATGAGGTAAAGGCTCAGAATAGCAAATGGTTTATGGTAGCTGCTTAATCCAATTATTCAAACTTGGGAGAGTTCACTGAATGTCAACTATAGCTAAAAACATGCTAAGAATTTACATACTGTCCACTACAATCTTCAATTCCTTGACTTTGGTGTGATTCTTTTTTAATTTTTATTTTTTGAGACAGGGTCTCACTCTGTTGCCCAGGCTGGAGTGCAGTGGTGTGATCACGGCTCACTGCAACCCTGACCTCTCAGACTCAAGAGATCCTCTCACCTCCGCCTCCCAAGCAGCTGGGATTACAGGTGCATGCCACCACACTTGGCTAATTTTTGAAATTTTTTCTAGAGATGGGGTCTCCCTATGCTGCCCAGGCTAGTCCCAAACTCCTGGGCTCAAGGGATCCTCCTACCTTGGCCTCCCAAAGTGCTGGGATTAAAAGCATGAGCCACCATGCCTGGCCTGATTTGATTCTTTAACAAATACTTATTGAGTGCTTACTACATGCTGCATACTGTACATACAGACTTCATGGATACAGAGAAGAATAAAACCCCAGTTGTCCCTGCTGTCAGGAAATGTGCTGTGCCGTGGGGTAGACAGTCCTGTTAGGAGATACATTTAACTCAATGTGCTGAGAGTGCAGGGCTCATTAGGAGCCTGGAGGAGGGTACATGGATTAACCTGGCTATTCGAGGAAGGAAGAGCAAAGAGTTAGCTACATGTGGAAAGGTGGGAAAGGATTTCTATGCAAAGAGAACCTATACTAAATATATAAAGGTGGGAAGCGACCATGTGGTGAGAGGACCTATGAATGGTTTCCTGATGTTGGAATATGCATTTTACACTAGGAAATGAGGCTGGAGACAAATGTGGGCATGTGGAGCTTGGGCTTTATTCTGCAGGACATTGGGGGGCCACTAAAAGGATTTTAGTGGGGAAATTACAGTATAGAGTGAGGGTGCAAGGTGGTTGGAGGTCAAGATTGGAGCAGCAAGAGCAGGCAAGAGGCTTTTGACAGAAAGAATGGCACAAACCAGAGCAGCCAAGGTAGGAATGAGTGAAAAGAATGAGTGGAGAAATATTTAGGAGGTGAGACTGCAGGACCCATAATTGATTGGATTTGTGGGAGTGGGAAGGAAGGGAGTCTTTGATGATTACCTTTTGCTGTTGTAAATTCTGAGTTAATGCACCCCTTCCCTGGGAGTTTTCATTTTAGAGGATGCTTTTTATTCTATCTTTTCAGAAAGATCAGTTAGACAATTAGTTGCATAGGCTCCTAATGTTCAGTAGAGAAGCTACCTGAGGAGTTGGAGTCAGTTCTAAGCAGTCAACTTAAAAGGCAGTGGAGATATTATAGCATTTAGTGTCTCTGTGTCTCAGTTTTCTAATCAGTAAAATCAGTGCTCGCTCCATTGGATCCATGTGAGGACTAAATGAAACAAAGCTTTTATAACAGTTTCTCCTGTAGAGCAAACCCTCAAAATAGGTGAGTTACAGTTAGTATTATGGTTTTTACTGTCATTCATTTTATAGCACAGCCTCATGAATCTGATTACCTGGGTTCAAACCCAAGCTCTGGGTGAAACGGAAAAAAGTTATCTAATGTCATTAAGCCTCAGTTTCTCATCTGTAAAATGGGGAAATAATAGACAGTGATTAAAAAAAAAAGGGCCTCTTGCAGAGGCTTGTGTGTAGATAGGATGAAAGAATGCACATCAAGCATGAAGCTCAGATCCTGGCTCACAGTAAGAAGTCGGGAAATGTAAGCTACGGCTCTATTCCTTGTTGTGTGCTAGGCACTTTTTTGTGTGACATACAATTTCATTTTCCCTGCATCCAATAGAGTAGGTTATATGATCCCCATTTTACAGATGAGGAGATTGAAGCAAGGGGAGGTTAAGCAACTTGTTCAAGGTCCACCGCCATAGATGAGCTGGTGTAAGTTGTTCCATTTAGAATGACTTGATACTTTTAGAATCTTTAGGAAAGTTCCTGTAGGCCCATAGGAAAAGGAGTTTATAGTTCCATCTAGTTCATGACTATATTAATTTCTATCAGAAGGGAATTAGAATGATCATCAAAAGTTAGAGTTGGAAGTAACTTTATTGAATATTTGGAAAAATGAATTGCAACCTCATGTCTCCTGGTGTGTAGTTTAAAACAAAACAAATGAAAGCAACAACAACAACAACAAAAGTCCAATATACTACCAAACTTCTGCCAAAACCCAACATGGAAAACAGGAAATGTGGATCTATGCTGGCGGGAGGACAGGCAGGACAGTTCGAGCCCTTTCCCTTACCTGTTCTGAAAGGGCATCACAAAGCCCCAAGGAACACTTTAAAAATCACAGATCAGAAAAATCCATGTTTGACTGATGAGGAAACTGAGGGTAGAGGAATAAAGTGACTTTCCAATGTCACACACCAGGGACTCATTGGAGTGAGGGTTAGCAATTCATCTGTTTTGGTTGCCCCAGCTCTGCAGTCACTGGTGTTGCCACCCCTTCCATGTGCTATGCTGAGTCCTGAAGAAGGATGCTCCCTTTTGTACAAAAGCCTGTATTAATGTTCATAGTACTAATACTTAATTTTTTAATTATTTTTTTGTGCTTTTAAAATTTTCTATGATAAATATGTATTGCTTCTATAATCAGAAGAGATAACTTTTAATTTTTAATTAATTAATTTTTTTTAAGAGATAGAGTCTTGCTCTGTCCTCCAGGTTGGAGTGTAGTGGTGTAATCAGAGCTCACGGCATCCTCCAACTCCTGGGCTCCAGCAATCCTCCCACCTTAGTCTACCGAGTAGCTAGGACTACAGAGGTGCACACCACCACACCCAGCTAATATTTTATTTTATTATATGTTTTAGGGATGGGGTCTCCCTATGTTGCCCAGGCTGATCTCTTACTCCTGGCCTCAAATGCTCATCCAGCCTCAGCCTCCCAAAGTGATTTCTCTGAGTGCTTGTTGTGGTAACTTTGGGTTGGGTCTGGAGGCTGCTCCAAAGAGTTATGATGTTGTTCTGTAATGGCGTGTTTGCTCTTTATTTGTTTATTTTTGATACTGCCCAAAGTAAGGCCTAGCATTAGAGACCTCCCCTCATCTGTCCCTAGTCTACCCTTCTAATATCATCTCTTAAGACTCTAGTCAAAAATGGCTAATTGACTGTCAACCACACCAAGCCAACTGGTGCTAATTCCTGCCTTTCAGCTTTTCCCATATAGTTCCATCTGTCTAAGAAAGCCTTTCCCCAGAATCTCTGCTATTGAAGTACTGATATTGCCTTTCAGAGGCCCATTGCACACCCATTTCACTCATTCACTGATTTATTAATCCATCAACAAATATTTATTAAGGGCCTCCATCTGCTAGGCACTGACTGTTCTATACCCTTGGATAAGAATGGTGAATAGAATAGTCATGATCTCTTCAATTATGCAGGTAAATCTTCAGTGAGAGCCTGATAGTAAGCAAGTAAACATATAAGTTCACACATCCATCTATCCATCCAATTGCAAAATGTGGTAAGTGTGATGAAAGAGGCCCTATTTCAGGATGGGTGGTCAGAGAAGGCCTCTCAGGAGAAGTGCCCTTTGAGCTGACACTTGAAGGATATAAGGGGAGGACTGTGAGAATGATGAGGGAAGAGTTTTTTAGGCAGAGGAGGTCCTCAGCTAGAAGAGTTGGAGGAACTGAAGGAAGCTCAGCGAGGCTGGAGCAGAGTGGATGACTAATGACCACCCAACGTGCTAAATGTTTCACTGATACATTTTGTATATTATTTGTCTCCCTCTGCTAGAGTGCAAACTTCAGGAAGGAAGGTATTTTTGTCTAATTTATTTACTACTTTATCCTCAGTGTCTAAAACAGTGCTTTGAATGTAGTGGCACTCAGTAAATATGTTTGAGTGAATGAATGCATGAATGAATGAATAAGAGTGTGATGAAAGAAAACTAGAGAAGTAGGCAGGGATGACATCATACAGGGCCTATGGGCTATGATAAATGCTTGGATTTTATTTTCATGAAGTGGCAAGTAATAGAAATTTTAACAGAAGAATTGCATGATCTGAGATAGCCTTTGAATATCAGTCTCCACCTGACTTTCAGGTGGAAAAGGGTTGGAGGTTGGCAGTTGAAGAAGCAAGTTAAAAGTCTATTGCAATAACTTGGCAGGAGGCATCATGGTACTGTTGGCAGTGTGGATGGAGAGGAAGAGATGAATTCGTGATAGTTTTTGGAGGACAATAGCAGGATTTGCTGACGGATTTTGCGGTTGACATTGCAGATTGATTTCCTAATATCCATTCTCCCCTTCTTCCTTATTAATATAATGTTATAGAATATAAATGATGTAACCTTTATAATGTAAGTGTTGTTTGGGGGTAAGAGTGTGCCTAACTGAAAAGAAAATTCTGTATTTTCCAGCTTCCCTTGCAACTAAGGGTAATCATGTGATGTAGTTCTGACCAATGAGATGTAAGAGGGAATTGCTGCATAGGGGATTCTGGAAAAGCTCTTTAAAAGGAAGTGGATTTAACTGCCAAACAAATTTTTTCCCTTTGCTCTTCCTCTTCTTCTGGCTTGAATTGCAGATGCCGTTTGGAGTAGCTACTTTGAGGACAAGAGACAAAAAGCCTGAGGAGAAAGTCACCATGAAGGAAACAGAAAGATTAAAGAGTGAGCATGATCTTTGATCCAGAGCCCCCATCTCGCCCTGGACTGCCTTCTTTTGGAATTCCCTTGTGGGAAAAAAAAAAAAAAAAAAACCAAACTCTTATTTGGTTAAATCACTGCAAGTTAAATTTAGTTTATATATCACCACACTTATTTCCAACTGATTCAGATTGGATGTGGGAGCAGCAAGATAGGATAATTCTATTTTTTCCCCCTTTCTTCAAACAACTGTTCAAATGGAAGACTGGGTGAGGAACAGATTTTAAATGGAGGTTGTGTGTGTCAGTATGTATATGTTTGTGTCTCTGTGTGTGTGTGTGTTTGTGTGTGTGTGAGAGAGAGAGAGAGAGAGAAGATGAAACCCAAGACTTCCATTTTGGATAGTTTAAGCTTGAGATGTCTGTTAGACATCCACATTGTAATGTTAACCAAACAGTTGGTTTTGTGACCTTGTCTTTCAAAGAAGCTCTGGAATAAAGATAGAAATCTGGCAGTTGTCAGCATAGAGATGGTATTTAAAGTCATATAAATGGCTGAGATTTCCCAGAGCAGGAGAGTGTATAGATGGAAGAGCAAAAGCTCCATGGCTAAACCCTGAACATGTCAGCATTTAGAAGTGAAGAGAGGAAGAGTCGCTGTAAAAGAAGAAGGAATAGCCTGTGGGGATTACCAGGAGGGCAAAGTGATGTCAAGACAGTGGGTTTCCTGGACCCACCTCGTTTTTGCGTGGCACACTCACGTTGTGCAGCACCCATTGGACACTTTTTACATCCTGCACTGGATATTACTTCTCTTCTTGTGTGTAGGCTGCTTTCCCTCTTGTTGAGATTTCAGGTCTCCAGGGACTGGGGTCATGTCTGTCCTTTGTAGTTCCCCAGACCAGGCACAGTACTTCACCTTGAGGCGATGCTCACTAATGCTTGGCAGTGGTAATCTGTGCCTGCTGGGGGCAGGGAGAAAAAAGAGGGTGTTTAGAAACAGAAAGCTAGTTTGGAAAATGAAAAAATTGGAAAGTATGCTCAATCCTAGGTTGAAAGGCTCCTTGAGCAGTAGAATGAGATACATTATCTGACTAGAGAGAAGGGTTTTTAAGAATTTTGAGAGCTTAAGTTGACTATAGGTAATAGGGCCTAGGAAAAATCAGAAAGATGAAAGAAGAGATGGTGCAGAATCCAAAAATTTCATGGTGTCAGGGTTCAGGTGCAGAGAGTAGCTTTCACCAGAAACACTAAGGGCTTATATTAGACTTTGAGCAGGAAAGGACGGCGTGTTCCCAGGGCTGGGATGAGCTCATGATGGCTGCTGAGGTGAAATAAAGAGGAAGGAACAATAAAACCAAGAATTCATGCTGACCCACAGTTATGGCATAGGCTTATTCTCGAGATTTCCTGCAGTGGTCTTTGGCACAAAGTGCTGATGTCCTATAATGGAGGCCTAGGTTGTGGGAGGGAAGTAAAGCTCTGGGCTAGAAGGCCAAACTCCAAATCATTCACTTATTCACACATTCATTCATATTTGGTATGCAATTACTATAAGCAAGTCCTGAGGATACGATGGTGTAAAAGGCAAAACATATACCTGATTTCATGGAACTCATATTCTAGGGGTGGTTTGTGTATATATGAGAACAATAACTAGAAAAAAATAATGAACAAGGTAATTTCATGTAGTGATAAGAACTATGAAGAAAATCAGACATGACGATTTTCAGCTAGAGCTACCCAAAGCATGATCTTTGAGTCAACAACATCATATGAGCAATGAGTTTGTTAAAAATGCAGAATCTCAGAAGACAGCCCAGACCTGCTGGCTCAGAATCAGCATTGTAACAGGATCCCCTTGTCATTTCTTTGCATGCTAATGTTTGAGAAGCACAGGGCTAGACAGTGGGAAATGAAAGGTTTCTCTGCCTAGGCGACATCTGATCTGAGACTTGAGTGAAGAAAAGTTGTCCATGTAAAGATCTGGGAGCAGGCCCGGCGCGGTGGCTCAAGCCTGTAATCCCAGCACTTTGGGAGGCCGAGAAGGGTGGATCACGAGGTCAGGAGATCGAGACCATCCTGGCTAACACGGTGAAATCCCGTCTCTACTGAAAAAAAAACAAAAAACAAAAAACTACCCGGGCGAGGTGGCGGGCGCTTGTAGTCCCAGCTACTTGGGAGGCTGAGGCAGGAGAATGGCGTAAACCCGGGAGGCGGAGCTTGCAGTGAGCTGAGATCCGGCCACTGCACCCCAGCCTGGGCGACAGAGCGCGACTCTGTCTCAAAAAAAAAAAAAAAAAAAAAAAAAAAGATCTGGGAGCAGAAGGCTCCAGGCAGAGGGAATGGAAACTGTAAGGGGCTGGATGAGAACAAGCTTGGCTTGTTTGCAAAACAGAAAGACCTGTGTCTTCGTCATGGAGCACTTCTTCTCCTCTCTCCTTACCTGGTTAGTCCTCACCCAGCTGTCAGACCTCAGCCTAGACCTCACTTCCTCTGGGAACCTTCCCCAACCCTCAAACACCCTTCCTGTCCAGCCCCACCCACCCAATTCTAGTCCTGCATGAGAGCGGTCTGGCTGTTTTCCTCCCCAGCATGCCTGTGATCTTCGTACTGAATAGGTGGTATGTAATTTTGTTTAATGACAATTCAAATGAAAGTGAGAAATCTAGAAAGATGGAAGAGGCAGGCTACAAAAGCAGTTCATACCACAGCTTTGTTTAGGGGCAATGTCAGTAACTCTTGAAACCTTGTAGCCATATCCTGGGCAGAAGCATCACAGCCTGCTCTCTGTGGAGTCCTTGTCCACTCCCTTTCTTTTGACCCTCATTGCTCTGAGATCTGTGGTCAGACTCTCTGCAAATATTTCCTTTCAAGCAAGGGTTCGGGGGCCAGCAGAGCATATGGGCTGCTAGAAAGGACATGCCATTGAATAAGCTACAATGCAGTATGCTGGATGCAATCAGGTAGTGGAGAACAAGTAACTGTTGGAGCTTAGAGAAGGGCTGGGCACCAAATTCTGGAGGGATTTAGGAAGTTCCATTTGAAAATGCTGGCTCTTAAGAGAGGAAGAAGGATTTTTTAAGTTTAAGGGAGTGGTGGCAAGGTGGCAGTAATTGGTGGTGAAGGTGACGGAGGGCAGTGATGGTGGTGGTGGTGATGCTGGCTTTGAATGATGTGGGTGGCGATGATGGGAGATGGTGGTGGTGGTGGTGGTGATGACAGTGATGGCGGAGGTGGGTGGGAGTGGTGAAAAGGGGGATGGCATCAGTGGTCAGATGGCTGTGGTGATGGTAGCAGTCATGGTAATCATGGTGATGGTGAAGTGTATTCTAGATGGAGGTCGAAACATGCCCATGAACGTAAAGTCATGAAAGATCTCTTTAAGTCTAGAAACTGGGAAATGTTCACATGGTCAGGTGGCCACAGATGGACAGTTAGGTTGGAACAAGATGTCAAGGCCTCGTGGGCCAAGATGAATTCATTTTCATTAAAGTTGAAGTAGGTAATGAGCTTGAAGAGAACTGGCTGCACTGTGAGGGAGGAGGCGATGTTTCCTGTTATAATTACCTTTCTCGTTTTATTTATTTTTAAGATGGAGTCTTGCTCTGTTGCCCAGGCTGGAGTGCAACGGGGAGATCTCAGCTCACTGTAACCTCTGCCTCCCGGGTTCAAGCTATTCTCCTGCCTCAGCCTCCTGAGTAGCTGGGACTACAGGTGTGTGCCACCACGCCAGACTAATTTTTGTATTTTCAGTAGAGACGAGGTTTCACCATGTTGGCCAGGCTGATCTCGAACTCCTGGCCTCAGGTGAGCTGCCCATCTTGACCTCCCAAAGTACTGGGATTACAGGTGTGAGCCACCATACCCGGCCCCTTTCTCATTTTATAATTGTCCAGTGGGACACCAATAGGGAAGGGTCAAAGGAATATATGGAATATTCAAAAATCTACTTCTCCTTAAATCCAGCATCCTAGAAACTGAAAGAATTTCCCCTTTGGGACAAAGTAATATTGAAATTATTCAAGAAAGATATTTAGTTATCTCCACTGTATGTTTTCATATGTTTTCATCTACTCAATTATTCATTAATTTCTTTACTCATTCAAAATGTTTTTATTGAATACTTGCAAAGTTCAATGCACAGGGTATCATGGCCAAAAAAACAAATAAATGACATCTTCAGCCCTCAAGTAGATTACAATCTAGTGGCTACACAACGGATAGGACTGGGCAGAGCACACAGCACTGAGAGAGTCCTGTGTGCTGAACCTGACTTTGCAGACCAGGGCAGCTCATTAACTTCTTCATTCGTCACTTTCTTCCTGAGTCTTTATTGTGTTCGTGCTACTGTGTTAAAGAATAAGAACATAAGCAAAATAGTTCTTGCCCTAAGAAGCAAGACGTTTACAGTCTAAGGAGGAAATGTCTCCAGACCTCTTTACTCCTCATCTATATTATTTATGTATTTGTGTATAGGGGGAGGATGACCAGAAGATTTTTAAGGTCCTTTACATATTTAATATTTTATGACAAAAGGATTCAAGAGTTGTAGACAGCACCTTCATTTTATATATAAACCCAAGTTAAAGTCCATATTTTATGCTAACTTTGCTAGATGCTCTAAAATTACAGACCTCCCCTCCCCATCCCCCACCTCCTCACACAGAGTAAGTTATTTTGAATCCTTGTAAAAAGCTTATGGTGGATTCATATGGGGTTGGTAGTCAGTTTTCAAGCCTAGGTGCAGGGTGCGTGGCCATCCGAGGGAATTTCAGGACCCTGAAGGACATGGCTTGGGACGTAGTCACGTAATGAAAGAGCTGGTTGTTCTGTGTTCATGCTGGGGAATGTGGTTTGAGTGGCTGTGGGAACTTCAACTTTGTGACTTTCTGTGTAACTGAAATTGCAACCCCCAAGTGTGTCGCAGTGACTTCTCTGACACAGCACATGTAACGCAGCTCTCTCCTGATGTCTGTTTTTCTTGCTCTCAGGAGAAGAAATGGCCTAAACAATCCTCATGGGCCAGCAGTTGAAAAAATATTTGTTTTGGTTTTTTTGAGCGCTTTCCCCGGTGAAACGTGGACATTTTGAGGGGAAGGGAGATCCCCATTGTGTACGTTTGATTCATTTATCCTTAGCAAATCAATTGTTTCAAGTAGAGCCTTTATGTCCAAGAAGGCTATAGAAAGCTTTACTGCCCTTTTCCTTTCAAACAGGAAGTTGCATTTGGCCAAAAGTAAACAAATGTGAACCCGGGAAGGTTTGTTTAGTTTCTAATGCTGACTTCAGGACCTGAGAATGGAGTCTGTGCTTGGCAAAAATGCCTTCTCTGGGATCTGTCTGGGCCAAAATATTCTCTGCTTATGACCTGGCCTTTGTGCTCTGGTAAACATCCTCCTCTTACCAGCCCCCAGAAATTCACTGCCAAAGTCCACAGGCAGTTTTGCTTGCTTATCAGAAATATTCTAAAGGTGATGGCAACTTGGAAACATACTTTCAGCAGGACTTAGCTTTCTGGAGAATGGCCACTGTGAAAATGGTCTGTGGCTTGGAAATCGCATGGGGTATGAATGTAATTTGACATTCTTTGTGCGCAGGCATGGGCTAGCCCCTCTGGGTGAAGAAGCTTCCAGGAAAGTGACTGCTACTACTCAGCTAACAATGTAGTGCTCAGCTAACAATGTAGTACTCAGCTAACAATGTAGCACTTTGTAGGACTGAGCTCACGAAAGTCTCAAACAATCCTAGGAGGAAGGCGCTAATATTATCTCCAGTATACAGATGAGAGAACTAAGGCTTAAGAAGTCTATGAAACTTGGCTCAAGCTCACACAACTAGTCAAGTATCAGAGCCCTCAGCTCTCTCTGCCTTCTGAGTTAGAGATTTTAATTAGTGCAAGTTCAATATCTAAACTCCAGGAAGTTGCTAAGTATTTGGGGGTAGAACCACATGAATCAGGGGATGATCAATGTATGACAATTTATTATGACAGGCCAAAGAATTGAGCAAGTAGCATTTAAAGTTTTTAATGAATGGGCTTAATGTCTTGTTCCAGGAAGGATTGAAGGCAGCTGATATAAACTGGGCAATATGTGAGTAGGTAGAGATGGTGAGCTCTAGAGGAATTTGGGATGATTCTCTCAGAGGAGGGAGTTGGACCTTGAAGGATGAGTGGGAATTCGGTAAGTAAAGAACATTTCAGATTTGAGGAATCAGAATCAACTGATTTTTAGGAGGCTTGCGTTCGAAGCTACTTCATGAAAATGTTCTAAGTACACGCGGTGACCTTCCTTGGGCTGTGCTCCTGCACTTGCTGAGCTCTTATATTCTTGAGAGAGGTCTTATCAATCTAAACATGCAAAGAAACATGTGGCCTGTGAAGTAATCCTTCACCAAGAGCACGTGCCAAAACTAGTCAATATTGGGCCAGAAATTCTCCCCACCCCACCCCGCCCTGCCCTGTCATTAACCAATTCTCCCCACATCCTAGTGTCACCAGTCTTTTCATGGTTCTGAAAACATGTTATTGCTTAAGTGCATTTCTCTACCATACTTTACAGACAGTATCACTAGTCCTCACAACTGCTCTAATATGGTAAATGACATTAGGCCCATTTCACAGGGGAGGAAACTGAGACTGAGAGGGGTTAAGAACTTTGCCCAAGTCTTACAACTTCTTGGTGGTGGAACCAACTAATTGATGGAAGAAACTGATCTGATGCCAAAGCCCATGTTCTCTCCACTCTACCACATAGTCTCCTTAGAACCGAATGAAGACTCCCCAGGTAGTTTTTAGCTAGTATTCTGGATTTGTATAAAAATCCTTATAAGATGTTAACAACTTTAAGTCCTGTGGTGGTACGGGGGACCTGAACACCTGGGTGCATTTTCTTTTATTCACTCTAACAGGGACACAGATCTCTGGCTTCTTTCATAGAAACCCCACTTTTTGAAGTGTCTCTGTTTTGTTCATTCAGGAGAACAGATCAGCATCTCTCATGCAAGGCCTGGCTCTGTGCCCATCTCACTTTTGCAATGAATTTAGCAACATCTGCTTTGCCCATTAAAGTGATTTTTCTCTTCCTGGCCCTGAGCCTGTATGCTTGCTGCAATTGATTACTAGCAATTTCCTTCCCAAACCAGAGGGTTCAGTGAACTCTAAATTGAATTGTTGCTCACTGGTCTCCTTTGGACCAATTGCATATGGCTTACGTGCAAAATGGTCAAGTCACTCAGTTCCCGAATCTATAGGGTGATGATTCTGGTTAAACATGGGAGAGGACCTGATGAGTGACATTTCCCATTTTTGCACACAGTGGCCTAG
>NW_012103988.1:0-426 GCF_000951045.1 Mandrillus leucophaeus
TCACAGAGTTACATCTGTATTTCGTGGATCTCTTTGCTAGCCTTATTTGTGTCCAATCTGAGAACAGATATTTCGGATCCCTTTGAAGACTATAGGGCCAAAGGAAATATCCTCCAATAACAAAGAGAAGGAAGCTTTCTGAGAAGCTTCTTTGTGTTCTGTGAAATCATCTCACAGAGTTACAGCTTTCCCCTCAAGAAGCCTTTCACTAAGACAGTTCTTGTGTAATTGGCAAAGTGATATTTGGAAGCCGCTACAGGGCCATGGTGAAAAAGGAAATATCCTCAGATGAAATCTGGAAAGAAGCTTTCTGCGAAACTGCTCAGTGTTCTCTTAATTCATGGCAGAGAGTTACATCTCTATTTCATGGATCTCTTTGCTAGCCTTATTTCTGTGGAATCTGAGAACAGATATTTCGGATCCCTT
>NW_012103988.1:585-981 GCF_000951045.1 Mandrillus leucophaeus
TGTTCTGTGAAATCATCTCACAGAGTTACAGCTTTCCCCTCAAGAAGCCTTTCGCTAAGACAGTTCTTGTGGAATTTACAAAGTCATATTTGGAAACCCATAGAGGGCTATGGTGAAAAAGGAAATATCCTCAGATGAAATCTGGAAAGAAGCTTTATGAGAAACTGCTCAGTGTTCTCTTAATTCATCTCACAGAGTTACATCTCTATTTAATGGATCTCTTTGCTAGCCTTATTTCTGTGGAATCTAAGAACAGACATTTCGGATCCATTTGAAGACTGTAGGGCCAAAGGAAATATCATCCGATAACAAAGAGAAAGAAGCTTTCTGAGAAACGTTTTTGTGTTCTGTGAAATCATCTTACAGAGTTACAGCTTTCCCCTCAAGAAGCCTTTC
>NW_012103988.1:1031-1488 GCF_000951045.1 Mandrillus leucophaeus
CTAAGACAGTTCTTGTGGAATTGGCAAAGTGATATTTGAAAGCCCATAGAGTTCTATGGTGAAAAGGAAATATCCTCAGACGAAATATGGAAAGAAGCTTTCTGAGAATCTGCTCAGTGTTTTGCTAATTCATTTCAAAGAGTTACATCTGTATTTCTTGGATCTCTTCCCTAGCCTTTTTTCTGTGGAATCTGCGAACAGATATTTCGGATCCGTTTGAAGACTATAGGGCCAAAGGAAATATCCTCCGATAACAAAGAGAAAGAAGCTTTCTGAGAAACTACTTTTTATTCTGTGAAATCATCTCACAGAGGTACAACTTTCCCCTCAGGAAGCCTTTCGCTAAGACAGTTCTTGTGGAATTGGCAAAGTGATATTTGGTAGTCCATAGAGGGCTATGGTGAAAAAGGAAATATCCTCAGATGAAATCTCGAAAGAAGCTTTCTGAGAAACTGCT
>NW_012103989.1:0-1553 GCF_000951045.1 Mandrillus leucophaeus
AGATTAAGGGGCGGTTTATGCAGAATTTCTAGGGTAGAGGTAATAACTTTTGGCTCCTTGCCATAGAAAGGGGTGGTAACGCCCGGGTGTTGCCATGGCAATGGTAAACTGACACAGCACTCTGGTGGGCGTGTCTGATGGGAAGCTGGTTCCGCCCCGTCCCTGTTTTAGCTAGTCCTCATTTTGGTCCGGTGTCTGAGCCCTGCCTGCAGAGTCAAGTCCCACCTCTGACCTCAGTTTGAAGCCCCACTCCGTGGTGGGAAGGCTCTGGAGTGTTGGGTTTTTTTTTTTTTTTTTTTTTTGAGATTCATTATTTTTGTCTTATTTCTGAGACGGAGTCTCGCTCTGTCGCCCAGGCTGGAGTGCAGTGGCCGGATCTCAGCTCACTGCAAGCTCCGCCTCCCGGGCTTACGCCATTCTCCTGCTTCAGCCTCCCGAGTAGCTGGGACTACATTAGCTGGGACTACAGGCGCCCGCCACCTCGCCCGGCTAGTTTTTTGTATTTTTTAGTAGAGACGGGCTTTCACCGTGTTAGCCAGGATGGTCTTGATCTCCTGACCTCGTGATCCGCCCATCTCGGCCTTCCAAAGTGCTGGGATTACAGGCTTGAGCCACCGCGCCCGGCCTCTGGAGTGTTTTAACCCAGCACAGACAAAGGCCCACTTTGGAGGCAGGATTCCACCAGACAGACGTCTGGGACAGAAGTTGCCACCCAAGACAAAAGGGACTCTGATGTTACTTAGGGGTGGAAATTAGAAGTCTCAGTGCTGGGGAGGCAGCCCAGGGTGGACACAGGAACTGGAGGTGAGGGGTGGTGCTGAAATGGGCCTCGAAACCGGATTCCAGCACCAGCACGTGGAGTCCTGAACCAAGGGAGTGAGGGGGTGGCAGGAGGTGGATGGGACATGTTTGGGGTGGGGATGTCCCTTGGGAGAAAGAGTTCACAGGACGAGGGTCAGCCTCTTGAAGGGCTGGGAGCGCCAAGGCCACCCACATATCGCCAGGCGCAGCCCCTTCACGGCACATCACCCAGCAAGGACTCCAATCCCTAGGAGGGGGAAATGGGCCAGGAGCGGTAGCAGGCACTTCCAGGGACTCCACAGATGCCTAATGTATATGCCTGCTGAGAACACCACTCTCTGTTAGAACATGGAATCAGAGCTTTGAGGGAGCCTAGCAGAGCTCCAGTTTTGCGTGGGTTATCCACCATCCTAAAATAATGTTTTCAACATACCTGTTTTCTGCCAACAGAACGGAATCCAACTTTCTTAGCCTGGTGTGCGAGGCCCTCCCTGTCTCTGGCTGCAACCTGCAAGCAGAACGCATGGCAGCTTCCCCAGCCACTCCAGCAATGGCCCTCACACATGTCACTGACAGGGAGGAGGAAGAAGTCCCCAGACTTTACTTTTTTAGAGAGATGGGGTTTTGCTCTCTGGTCCAAGCTGGAGTGCAGTGGCACGATCATAGCTCACTGCAGCCCTGACCTCCCAGGCTCAAGTGATCCTCCCACCTCAGCCTCCTGAGTAGCTGGGATTAGAGGCAAGTGCCACCAT
>NW_012103990.1:0-845 GCF_000951045.1 Mandrillus leucophaeus
CTTCCTTCCTTCCTTCCTTCCTTCCTTCCTTCCTTCCTTCCTTCCTTCTTTCTTTCTTTCCCTTTCTTTCTGTCTGTCTGTCTGTCTGTCTGTCTTGCTGTGTCACCCAGGCTGGAGTGCAGTGGTGCAATCTCGGATCACTGCAACCTCTGTCTCCCAGGTTCAAGCGATTCTCCAGCCTCAGCCTCTGGAGTAGCTGGGACTACAGGCATGCACCACTATGCTTGGCTAACTTTTGTATTTTTAGTAGAGACAGGGTTTCACCATGTTGGCCAGGCTGGTCTCAAACTCCTGACCTTAGGTGATCTGCCTGCCTCAGCCTCCCAAAGTGATGGGATTACAGGTGTGAGCCACCACACCCGGCCTAAGCAACTCATTTCAACACATAATTATAGAATATTCTGGCAGTGTATCAGGCTGAGGTTCTCTGTGTGTTCGGGGGAAAAGCGCCTAGAAGGCATGGTACTCTCTGCAGAACGTACCAAGGCATAACAAATTCTATCTTCATAAGGTAGAGATCATTTAACTGTTAGGAAGCATAACTATATTATATGTACACCATATAAAATCACAACCATAAGTACTCAAGTATATAACAAGTCCATACTGTCAGATTCACAAAAATCAGCTGTTTCTAGTTGTTTCTCTCTCTCTCTTTTTTTTTTTTTTTTTTGAGATGGAGTCTTCCTCTGACACCCAGGCTGGAGTGCAGCAGCCCGATCTTGGCTCACTGCACCCTCCGCCTCCCCGGTTCAAGCAATTTTCCTGCCTCAGCCTCTCAAGTAGCTGAAATTACAGATGAGTGCCACCTTGCCTGGCTAATTTTTGTATTTTTAGTAGAGACG
>NW_012103990.1:3235-3827 GCF_000951045.1 Mandrillus leucophaeus
ACAAAAAAACATTTTTCTTTTTTTTAAACCAAAGCAAAACATGCACTCAGATCATGCCACTCACCAACTTAAACCCTCCCATCACCACCCACTGCATGTGGGAGAAAACCCACGTGCATCCAGCTGGCCACAGACCCTGCCTAAATTGGCACTCATCTCTGCTCATGCCCCATCCGCTTCTTGACTGCCTAGTCAGCTTTGCCAAGCAGAGCGTCTCCCAGCCGCAAGGCGCTGCGTTTTGCACTTTTGACTCCCTGGAATGTTCTTCCCAGGTTGGCATGACTCCTTCCTTCCTGTCGTTTGAGAAGGCGCTCTCAGCCTCCTCGCAGGGACGAGCTGTACAATCGTCACCCCTCCCCCATTGTTCCTTAGGCCACTGTGTATTTTATTTTCCTCATAGCACCCTCTAAAAATGGTATTTTATGTGTTCCTTATCAGCTTCCCCCACTAGAGTGCCAGCTCCACAAACGCAGGAACCTGGTCTGTCCTGTTCTGCTCATTCCCAGAGCTAGGGCCAGCCTCAGCCTATGAGAGAGCCTCAAATATTTGTTGAATGAACACAGATGGATTTGACTGCAGAAAACGGTTACCC
>NW_012103990.1:3877-4231 GCF_000951045.1 Mandrillus leucophaeus
TTGCACTTTTGACTCCCTGGAATGTTCTTCCCAGGTTGGCATGACTCCTTCCTTCCTGTCGTTTGAGAAGGCGCTCTCAGCCTCCTCGCAGGGACAAGCTGTACAATCATCACCCCTCCCCCATTGTTCCTTAGGCCACTGTGTGTTTTATTTTCCTCATAGCACCCTCTAAAAATGGTATTTTCTGTGTTCCTTATCAGCTTCCCCCATTAGAGTGCCAGCTCCACAAACGCAGGAACCTGGTCTGTCCTGTTCTGCCCATTCCCAGAGCTAGGGCCAGCCTCAGCCTATGAGAGAGCCTCAAATATTTGTTGAATGAACACAGATGGATTTGACTGCAGAAAACGGTTACCC
>NW_012103991.1:0-398 GCF_000951045.1 Mandrillus leucophaeus
TTTCACTGTGGTCTCGATCTCCTGATCTCGTGATCTGCCTGCCTCGGCCTCCCAAAGTGCACTGCAATTTTTTATTCATTCATTCGTTGATGGACGTTGGGGATGTTTCTGCCTTTTGTCGCTATTGTGAGTAGTGCTGCTATGAACGTGAATGTACACATGTTTGTTTAGTATCTGTTTTCCATTATCATTTGAGGTATATATTGGGCATCTGTAGTTTTCTTGGTTTTTGTTGTTGTTGGTTTGTTTGTTATTTTTTCTTTCTTCCCTTCTTTCTCTCTCTTTTTTTTTTTTTTTTTTGAGACAGAGTCTCGCTCTGTTGCCCAGCTGGAGTGCAGTGGTGCAATCTCCACTCACTGCAACCTCCACTTCCCCAGTGCCAGCGATTCTCCTGCCTT
>NW_012103991.1:2193-2463 GCF_000951045.1 Mandrillus leucophaeus
CGAGACCAGCCTGGCCAACATAGTGAAACCCCATTCCACTAAAAATACAAAGAATTAGCCAGGTGCAGTGGTGCATGCCTGTAGTCCCAGCTACTTGGCAGGTTGAGGCAGGAGAATCACTTGAACCTGGGAGGCGGAGGTTTCAGTGAGCCAAAGGTTGCAGTGCACTAAGATTGTGCCACTGCACTCCAGCCTGGGTGACAGAGGCTCCATCTTAAAAAAAAAAAAAAAAGCCAGGCATGATGGTGTGTGCCTGTGGTCCCAGCTACT
>NW_012103991.1:2543-3860 GCF_000951045.1 Mandrillus leucophaeus
CGGAGGTTGCAGTGAGCCAAAGGTTGCAGTGCACTAAGATTGTGCCACTGCACTCCAGCCTGGGTGACAGAGGCTCCATCTTAAAAAAAAAAAAAAAAAAAGCCAGGCATGATGGTGTGTGCCTGTGGTCCCAGCTACTCAGGAGACTGAGGTGGGAGGATCACTTGAGTCCAGGAGGTCGAGGCTGCAGTGAGCTGAGATTGTACCACTGCACTCCAGCCTGGACCACAGAGCAAGACCCTCTCTCAAAAAAAAAAAAAAAAAAAATACACTTAGTCTAAATGTTGAAATGCTTATACCAATATTTATTTCTCCTATGGGCCAAACTCTGAACTCAATGTGTTAACACATATTCACCCATTTAATTCTCACAACAACCATATGGGTAGAATGTTAAAGATGAGGCAGCTGAGGCCTAGAGAGGTTAAATGACAGGCCCAAGGCCACACAGCTGGTAAGCAGGGGAACTGGGATGCAAACCCAGATACATCTGACTTCAAAGTGTGTGCGTTCTGAATTACAAATATCTTGAAAACAACATCTGTTGGTCTTTGGGAGGCCGAGGCGGGCAGATCACTTGAGGTTAGGTGTTTGAGACTAACCTGGCCAACATGGCAAGACCTCATCTCTACTAAAAATACAAAAATTAGCCAGGCATGGTTGCGCGCACCTGAAGTCCCAGCTACTTGGGATGCTAAGTAAGAGAATCGCTTGAACCCAGGAGGCGGAGGTTGCAGTGAGCTGAGATTGCACCACGGCACTCCAGCTTGGACAACAGAAGGAGACCTTGTCTCAAAAAAAAAAAAGAAAAAGAAAAAGAAAAAACATCTGTTGGAAAATAATGACCTACCGATCTTCATAAATGGCTGCAATCACTCAGAATGACAAGGATGTAAGAGATAGTCACTGGGCATGTTTTACAAATAGAAAGAACATGCTGTAAGCTAACTGCTAGGTTGGCAGTCTTCAAGGTGAGGGACGTGGCGAATATCCTTGTGTTCACAACACAGAGTCTGGCCCTGGGTAGAAACAGTGCTGGGTAAAAACTGGCCACTACCGACATATTATTCCCATATGAGGGGGCTAGTTACTCCAGTGGCCTTCAAAGCAACATGTTTTGTAAAAGAAGTTATGTGTTGGATTGCTCTTTCAAATTGAATAAACCATACACCGGGTGCATTGGCTCACGCCTGTAATCCCAGCACTCTGGGAGGCCGAGGTGGGCAGATCACTTGAGGTCAGGAGTTGGAGACCAGCCTGGCCAACATGGTGAAACCCCATCTCTACTAAAAATACGAAAATTAGCCGGGTGTGGTG
>NW_012103992.1:0-308 GCF_000951045.1 Mandrillus leucophaeus
AAATATCCTCAGATGAACACTGGAAAGAAACTTTCTGAGAAACTGCTTAGCGTTTTGCTAATTCATCTCACAGAGTAACAGCTTTCCCCTCAAGAAGCCGTTCGCTAAGCCTATTCTTGTGGAATTTACAAAGTGATATTTGGAAGCCCACAGAGGGTAACGGTGAAAAAGAAAATATCCTCAGAGAAAAACTGGAAAGAAGATTTCTGAGAGACTGCTTTGTGATGTGTGACTTCCACTCACAGAGTTACAGCTGTATTTCGTAGAGCTGTTTGCTAGCTTTATTTCTGTGGAATCTGAGAACGGAT
>NW_012103992.1:3338-3801 GCF_000951045.1 Mandrillus leucophaeus
TCACAGAGTTACAGCTTTTCCCTCAAGATGCCTTTCACTAAGACTGCTGTTGTGGAATGTGCAAAGTGATATTTGGAAGCCTATGGAGGGCTATGGTGAAAAAGAAAATGTCCTCCGATAAAAACTGGAAAGAAGCTTTCTGAGAAACTGCTTAGTGTTCTGTTAATTCATTTCACAGAGTTACAGCTTTCCCCTCCAGAAGCCGTTCGCTGAGCCCGTTCTTGTGGAATTTCAAAGTGATATTTTGAAGCCAGTAGAGCGCTATGGGGAAAAAGAAAATATCCTCAGAGAAAAACTGGAAAAAATCTTCCTGAGAAACTGCTTTGTGATGTGTGACTTCCTGTCACAGAGATACAGCAGTTTTTCGTGGAGCTGTTCGCTAGGCTTATTTCTGCGGAATCTGGGCACTGATATTTCGGATCCTTTTGAAGACTATAGGGCCAAAGGAAATATCCTCCGATAA
>NW_012103992.1:3891-4331 GCF_000951045.1 Mandrillus leucophaeus
TGTGGAATTTTCAAAGTGATATTTGGAAGCCCATACAGGTCTATGGTGAAAAAGAAAATATCCTCAGAGAAAAACTGGAAAGAAGCTTTCCTAGAAACAGCTTTGTAATGTGTTACTTCCACTCACAGAGTTACAGCTGTATTTCGTGGAGCTGTTTGCTAGCCTTGTTTCTGTGGAATCTGAGAACTGATATTTCGGATCCCTTTGAAGACTGTAGGGTCAAAGAAAATATCCTGCGATAAGAAGGAGAAAGAAGCTTTTTTAGCAACTTCTTTGTTTTCTGTGAAATCATCTCACAGAGATACAGGTTTCCCCTCAAGAAGCATTTTGATAAGACTGTTCTTGTGGAATTTGCAAAGTGATAGTTGGAAGCCCATGGAGGGCTATGGTGAAAAAGAGAATATCCTCAGATGAAAAGTGGAAAGAAGCTTTCTGAGAAA
>NW_012103993.1:0-2018 GCF_000951045.1 Mandrillus leucophaeus
GAAAAAGAAAATATCCTCAGGTAAAAACTGGAAAAAAGCTTTCTGAGAAACTGCTTTGTGATCTGTGGATTCATTTCACAGAGTTAGAGCTTACCGCACAACAAGCCTTCCGGTAAGACTCTTCTTTTGGAAATTGCGAAGCGATATTTGGAAGGCCATGGAGGGCTATGGGGAAAAAGAAAATATCCTCAGATAAAAACTGGAAAGAAGCTTTCTGAGAAACTGCTTTGTGTTCTGTGAATTCATCCCACAGAGTTACAGCTTTCCCCTCAAGAAGCCTTTCACTAAGACTGTTCTTGTGGAATTTGCAAAGAGATATCCGGAATCTCATAGAGGGCTATGGTGAAAAAGAAAATATCCTCAGATAAGACAGGAAATAAGCTTTCTGAGAAAGTGCTCTGTGTTCTGTGAATTCATCTCACGGTTTTTCAGCTTTCCTCTCAAGAAGCCGTTCGCTAAGACGGTTCTTGTGGAATTGGTAATGTGATATTTGGAAGCCCGTAGAGGGCTATGGAGAAAAAGAAAATATCTCAGATAAAAACTGGAAAGAAACTTTCTGAGAAAGTGCTTTGTGATGTGTGACTTTCACTCACTGACTTACAGCTGCATTTCGTGGATCTGCTGCTAGCCTTATTTCTGTGGAGCCTGAGAACTGATATTTTGGATAACTTTGAAGACTATATGGCCAAAGGAAATATCCTCTGACAGAAATGAGAAAGAAGCTTTCTCAGAAACTACTTTGTGATTTGTGAATTCATTTCACAGAATTACAGCTTTGCCTTCAAGAAGCCTTTCGCTAATACTGTTCTGTGGAATTTGCAAAGGGATATTTGGGAGCCCATGAAGGGTTATGGTGAAAAGGAAATATCCTCAGATGAAAACTGGAAAGAACCTTTCTGAGAAACTGCTTTGTGTTCTGTGTATTCATCTCACAGAGTTACAGCTTTCCCCTCAAGAAGTCATTCGCTATGACTGTTCCCTTGGAATTTGCAAAGTGATATTTGGAAGACCATAGAGGCCAATGGTGAAAAAGAAAATATCCTGAGAGAAAAACTGGAAAGAAGCTTTCTGAGAGACTGCTTTGTGATGTGTGACTTTCACTGACAGAGTAACAGCTGTATTTCGTGGATCTGCTTCCTAGCCTTATTTGTGTGGAATCTTAGAACGGATATTTCGGATCCCTTTGAAGACTATAGGGCCAAAGGAAATATCCTGCGATACAAAAGAGAAAGAAGCGTTTTGAGAAACTCCTTTTGGTTCTGTGAAGTCATCTCACAGAGTTACAGCTTTCCCCTCAAGAAGCCTTTCGCTGAGACTGTTCTTGTGAAATTTGCAAAGTGATATTTGGAAGCCCATGGAAGGCTATGGTGAACAATGAAATATCCTCCGATGAAAAGTGGAAAGAAGCTTTCTGAGAAACTGCTTAGTGTTCTGTTAATTCATCTCACAGAGTTACAGCTTTACCCTCAAGAAGCCGTTCGCTAAGCCTGTTCTTGTGGAATTTGCATAGTGATATTTCGAAGCCCATAGAGGGCTGTGGTGAAAAAGAAAATATCCTCAGAGAAAAACTGGAAAGAAGCTTTGTGAGATACTACCTTGTGATGTGTGACTTCCACTCACAGAGTTACAGCTGTGTTTCGTGGGTCTGTTTGCTAGCCTTATTTCTGTGGAATCTGAGAACGGATATTTCAGAACCCTTTGAAGTGTATAGGGCCAAAGGAAATATCCTTCCAATTCAAAGAGAAAGAAGTTTTCTGAGAATCTCCTTTGTGTTCTGTGAAATCATCTCACAGAGTTACAGCTTTCCCCTCAAGAAGCCTTTCGCTAAGACTGTTGTTGTGGAATTTGCAAAGTGATATTTACAAGCCCATGGAGGGCTATGGTGAAAAAGGAAATGTCCTCATATGAAAACTGGAAAGAAGCTTTCTGAGAAACTGCTTAGTGTTCTGTGAAATGGTCTCACAGAGTTACAGTTTTCCTCGCAAGAAGCCGTTCGCTAAGCCTGTTCTTGTGGAATT
>NW_012103993.1:3791-4109 GCF_000951045.1 Mandrillus leucophaeus
AAACTGCTTAGTGTTCTGTTAATTCATCTCACAGAGTTACAGCTTTAACCTCAAGAAGTCGGTCGCTAAGACAGTTCTTGTGGAATTTGCAAAGTAATATTTGGAAGCCCATGGAGGGCTCTGGTGAAAAAGAAAATATCCTCAGAGAAAAAATGAAAAGAAGCTTTCTGAGAAACTCTTTAATGTTCTGTTAATTGATTTCACACAGTTACACCTTTCCCCTCAAAAAGCCTTTCTCTAAAACTGTTCTTGTGGAATTTGCAAAGTGATATTTGGAAGTGCATAGAGGGCTATGGTGAAAAAGAAAATATCCTCAGA
>NW_012103994.1:0-563 GCF_000951045.1 Mandrillus leucophaeus
TCTGAGGATATTTCCTTTTTCACCATTGCCCTTTATGGTGTTTCAAATATCACTTAGCGAATTCCACAAAAACAGGCTTAGCGAGCGGCTTATTGAGGGGAAAGCTGTGACTCAGTGAGATTCATTAACAGAACTCTAAGTAGTTTCTCAGAAAGCTTCTTTCCAGATTTCATCTGAGAATATTTCCTTTTTCATCATAGCCCTCTATGGGCTTCCAAATATCACTTGGGACATTCCGCAAGAACTGTCTTAGCCAAAGGCTTCTTGAGATGAAAGCTGTAGCTGTGTGAGATGATTTCAAAGAACACAAAGAAGTTTCTCAGAAAGCTTCTTTCTCTTTGTTATCGGAGGATATTTCCTTTGGACCTATAGTCTTCAAAGAGATGCGAAATATCTGTTCTCAGATTCCACAGAAATAAGGCTAGCAAAGAGATCCGCGAAATACAGATGTAACTCTGTGAGTAGAAGTCACACATCACAAAGCAGTTTCTCAGAAAGCTTCTTTCCAGTATTTTTCTGAGGATATTTCCTTTTTCACCATAGCCCTCTATGGGCTTCCAAAA
>NW_012103994.1:4292-4749 GCF_000951045.1 Mandrillus leucophaeus
GGGCTTCCAAATATCACTTTGCGAATTCCACAAGAACAGGCTTAGCCAACGGCTCCTTCTCAGAAAGCTTCTTTCTCTTGGCTATCGTAGGTTATTCCCTTTAGCCCTATAGTCCTCAGAGGGTTCCGAAATATCTGGTATTAGATTTCACAGAAACAAGGCTAGAAAAGAGATCCACAGAGTTACAGCTTTCTTCTCAAGAAGCCTTTCTCTAAGACAGTTCTTGTGGAATTGGCAATGTGATATTTGGAAGCCCATAGAGGACTATGGTGAAAAAGGAAATATCCTCAGAGAATAACAGGAAAGAAGCTTTCTGAGAAACTGCTTGTGACGTGTGACTTCCACACACAGAATTACATCTGATTTCGAGGATCTCTTTGCCAGCCTTATTTCTGTGGAATCTGAGAACAGATATTTCGGATCCCTTTGAAGACTATAGGGCCAAAGGAAATATCCT
>NW_012103994.1:8549-8956 GCF_000951045.1 Mandrillus leucophaeus
TTCTGAGAAACTGCTTAGTGTTCTGTGAATTCATCTCACAGAGTTACAGCTTTCCTCTGAAGAAGCCGCACGCTAAGCCTGTTCTTGTGGAATTCGCAAAGTGATATTTGGAAGCCCAAAGAGGGCTATGGTGAAAAAGGAAGTATCCTCAGAGAAAAACTGAAAAAAAGCTTTCTGAGAAACTGCTTTGTGATGTGTGACTTCTACTCACAGATTTACATCTGTAATTCGTGGATCTCTTTCCTAAACTTATTTCTGTGGAATCATAGAATAGAAATTTCGGATCCCTTGGAAGACTATAGGCCAAAGGAATAATCCTATGAAAACAAAGAGGAAGAAGCTTTCTGAGAAACTTCTTTGTGTTCTGTGAAAACATCTCACAGAGTTACATGTTACCGCTCAAGAAG
>NW_012103995.1:0-436 GCF_000951045.1 Mandrillus leucophaeus
AACTGCTTAGTGTTCTGTTAATTCAGCTAACAGAGTTACCTCTGTATTTCGTGCATTTCTTAGCTAGCCTTATTTCTGTGGAATCTGAGAACAGATATTTCGGATCCCTTTGAAGTCTATCGGGCCAAAGGAAATATCCTCCGATAATAAAGTGAAAGAAGCTGTCTGAAAAACTTCTTTGTATTCTGTGAAATCATCTGACAGAGTTGCTGTTTTCCTCTCAACAAGCCTTTCGCTAAGACAGATCTTGTGGAATTGGTAAAGTGATATTTGGAAGCCCAAAGAGGGTTAAGGGGAAAAAGGAAATATCCTCGGATGAAATCTGGAAAGAAGCTTTCTGAGAAACTACTTAGTGTTCTGTCAATTCATCTCACAGAGTTACATCTGTATTTCGTAGATCTCTTTGCTAGCCTTATTTCTGTGGAATCAGAGAACA
>NW_012103995.1:3781-5430 GCF_000951045.1 Mandrillus leucophaeus
CTTAGTGTTCTGTTAACTCAGCTCACAGAGTTACATCTGTGTTTCGTGGATCTCTTTCCTAGACTTATTTCTGTGGAGTATGAGAACAGAAATTTCGGATCCCTTTGAAGACTGTAGGGAAAAGGAAATATCCTCCGATAACAAAGAGAAAGAAGGTTTCTGTGAAACTTCTTTGTGTTGTGTGAAATAATCTCACAGAGTTACAGCTTTCCCCTCAAGAAGCCTTTCGCTAAGACAGTTCTTGTGGAATTGGAAAAGTGATGTTTGGAAGCCCATAGTGGGCTAAGATGAAAAGGGAAATATCCTCAGATGAAATCTGCAAAGAAGCTTTCAGAGGAACTGCTTAGTGTTCTGTTAATTTATTTCACAGAGTTACATCCTTGTTGCGTGGATTTCTTGGCTAGCCTTATTTCTTTGGAATCTGAGAACAGATATTTCGGATCCCTTTGAAGACTATAGGGCCAAAGGAAATACCCTCCGATAACAAAGAGAAAGAAGGTTTCTGAGAAACTTCTTTGTGTTCTGTGAAATCACCTCACAGAGTTACAGCTTTCCCCTCAAAAAGAATTTCGCTAATACAGTTCTTGTGGGATTGACAAAGTGATATTTGGAAGCCCATGGAGGGCTATGGTGAAAAAGGTAATATCCTCAGATGAAATCTGGAAAAAGCTTTCTGAGAAACTGCTTAGTGTGGTCTTAACTCATCTCACAGAGTTACATCTGTATTTAGTAGACCTCTTTGCTAGCCTTATTTTTGGGGAATCTGAGAACAGATATTTCGGATCCCTTTGAAGTCTAATGGGCCAAAGCAAATACCCTCCGATAACAAAGAGAAAGAAGCTTTCTGAGAAACTTCTTTGTGTTCTGTGAAATCATCTCACAGAGTTACAGCTTTCCCCTCAAGAAGCCTTTCGCTAAGACAGTTCTTGTGGAATTGGCAAACTGATATTTGGAAGCCCATAGAGGGCTATGGTGAAAAAGGAAATATTCTCAGATGAAATCTGGAAAGAAGCCTTGTGAGAAACTTCTTAGTGTTCTGTCTCTTATACACATCTAGATGTGTATAAGAGACAGATCTCACAGAGTTACATCTGTATTTCGTGGATCTCTTTGCTAGCCTTATTTCTGTGGAATCTGAGAACAGATATTTCGGATCCCTTTGAAGACTATAGGGCCAAAGGAAATATCCTCCGATAACAAAGAGAAAGAAGCTTTCTGAGAAACTTCTGTGTTCTGTGAAATCATCTCACAGAGTGCTACAGCTTTCCTCTCAAGAAGCCTTTCGCTAAGACAGTTCTTGCGGAATTCGCAAAGTGATATTTGGAACCCCTAGAGGGCTATGGTGAAAAAGAAAATATCCTCAGATGAAATCTGGAAAGAAGCTTTCTCTGAAACAGCTTCGTGTTCTGTTAATTCATCTCACAGAGTTACGTCTGTATTTCGTGGATCTCTTTGCTAGCCTTATTTCTGTGGAGTTTGAGAACAGATATTTCGGAACCGTTAGAAGACCATAAGGACAAAGGAAATATCCTCCGATAACAAAGAGAAAGAAGGTTTCTGAGAAACTTCTTTCTGTTGTGAAATCATCTCACAGAGTTACAGCTTTCCCCTCAAGAAGCCTTTCGCTAAGACAGTTCTTGTGGAATTGG
>NW_012103996.1:0-4926 GCF_000951045.1 Mandrillus leucophaeus
GTTGAAAATGCAGAAATCACCGGTCTTCTGTGTCGCTCGCGCTGGGAGTTGGAGACTGGAGCTGTTCCTATTCAGCCATCTTGCTCCGCCCCTCCGGGTCTTGATTCTTTATCCAATTTGCCAGTCTGTGTCTTTTAAATGGGGCATCTATCCCATTTACATTTAAGGTTAATATTGTTGTGTGTGAATTTGATCCTGTCGTTATGATGTTAGCTGGCTATTTTGCCCATGAATTGATGCAGTTTTTTCACAGCGTTGATGGTCTTTACAATTTGGTATGTTTTTGCAGTGGCTGGTACCGGTTGTTCCTTTCCATGTGTAGTGCTTCCTTCAGGAACTCTTGTAGGGCACGCCTGGTGGTGGCAGAATCTCTCAGCATCTGCTTGTCTGTAAAGGATTTTATTTCTCCTTCACTTATGAAGCTTAGTTTGGCTGGATATGAAATTCTAGTTTGAAAAATCCTTTCTTTCAGAATGTTGAATATTGGTCATGACTGTCTTCTGGCTTGTAGAGTTTCTGCTGAGAGATCTGCTGTTAGTCTGATGGGCTTCCCTTTGTTGGTAACCTAATCTTTTTCTCTGGCTGCCCTTAACCTTGGTGAATCTGACAATTATGTGTCTTGGGGTTGCTCTTCTCAAGGAGTATCTTTGTGGTGTTCTCTGCATTTCCTGAATTTGAATGTTTTTTCCCTCTCTTTGTCTCTAATCTTGTCTTCTCGCTTTATTTCATTAATTTTATCTTTAATCACTAATATTCTTTCTTCCACTTGATTGAATGGGCTATTGAAGCTTGTGTATCCTTCGCAAAGTTCTCCTACTGTGGTTTTCAGCTCCATCAGGTTATTTAAGCTCTTCTCTACACTCCTTATTCACACCCACCTGTATGAGGTGTCTCTCCACCCCTACTGGGCAGTGTTTTTCAGTCAAGCTACATGGGAGTCATGGGCCTACTTGAGGGAGTAGTCTGTCTGTTATTGGAGCTCCAACGTCCTGCTGGGAGAGCCACTGCTGTCTTTAGAGCTGTCAGGCAGGGACACTGAAGTCTGCAGGAGCTGTCTGCTGCCTTTTGTTCAGATATGCCCTGTCCCCAGAGGTGGAATCTAGAGAAGCGGTAGGCCTTGCTGAGCTGCGGTGGGCTCCGCCCAGTTAGAGCTTCCCTGCCACTTTGTTTACACTGTGATCATAGAAACGCCTACTCAAGCCTCAGCAATGGAGGAGGCCCCTCCCCCCACCCGCCCCATTATGTGATGCAGTTTCCCCGCCGCCCTCTCCCCCTTACTGGTCAAGATCTAGCTCCAGCGGAGGATGCTCCAGGGACAGCGAAGGGCCGGGACTGGGATGCAGGGGCTGCCTTAGAGCCTGGATGCATGGGGTGGCGGCGTGTGAGGCACCGGGCTGGGGTGCACCGCCGGGAAGAACGCGCTGGGTTTGGGATGCTGCCCGACTGGGCGTCCCATAAACCGGGGCAGTCCCCTACCTTACAACTCTCGGGTGAGCTCCAAGGTAGGCTTGGCCATGGCGACCGCCGCTGCTGAGGCTGCTGCACAGGAGCCCCCGCCACATCCCACATCCCCACCGCTGGGGAGCGGTGGCACATGCTAGACTCGGTTTCAGTAAATCCCGGGCGCTGAGCGCTGCAGCAGAGGCGAGCCCGCTCCAGACAGGGTCGGTTGCGTGAGCGCTCCCACCCCGGGCCTTGGAGCTCCAGCTCCTACGCCCGCCCGGAGAGCTGCCCGACTGAGCATGCGGGCCGCGCTGCCTAGCCTGCTGAGACCCCACGCGCTGGCGCCGACATCTCTCGCCAGCTCCGGCGTCAGAGGCCCAGCGTGCGTCGCCTAGTGTCAGTGTCTTGGGGCGGATACAGCGTCCCCACTTTCCGTCTACTCAATACTCGGGCCGTGGGCAGAACCCATTTCTTTTGTTTGTCTACCTGGGTACCTTGCAGGGCGTTTCTCTATTCCCCACCGGCTCAGGACCCGTCCAGCTTGTCCTTGCTGACTCGGGAGGGAACTGCTGGGAGGGGAGGTGGCCTGATCTGGGAGGCAAGGGGCAGGGAGGTGTTAGAGTTCATCCTTCCCCACTCTCGCCCGGCTGGTCCTGCCTCGGGGATCTCCGTGGCGTCCTGGGAGTTCCCGTGCCACCTTCCTTCCAGTTGGCAACTCTGCGGACACCTCCATTCCTGAACATCATGCTCAGGTCCTGGAGACAGGGAGGAGGGCTGGGGGATCCAGAGATCCAGCCTGGCCAGACTTCTGCTCTCTGCTCAGCTAAGCACCCCACACTGAGAAATGAACACGTGGATTCCATTCAAAGCCCTGCAGTCATCTGCATTTTATTTGCCCCTAAATTACAAGTTGTTAATTTGCAACTCTGCTCCCTCCACTCCAGGTTCTTTCTCTCCCATCACCCATCAAATTCTCCAGTGGCCCAGGCAAAAAATATCTGTTGGTCTTTGCCAAGGTAGACTCAGCCTTGTCAGCAGGCCTGTCCTGTGTTCTCAGGGGAGGCCTTTACCCAAGGCCACAGCAACAGCAGGAATCCCGAGTGAAACGCCACCTTGACTGCAGGGAAGGCTGCATCTTTTCACAGAGCAGAACTGATTTTATGAGTTGAACAGTAAGGTGAGCAGAGGTGGGAAAGGCCAATGGATGAATGCAGGAACAGCACCAGGAGCTAAAGCCCAACTCTGCCCCGTGGGCTGTCGCAGGGTCCTCAAAGGCGGGACGGGGTTCCTCCACCCACCACCACTGTCTCCCCAGTGATGTAGCTGGCATCTTCAGAGCGCAGGAAAGACACGATGCCAGCACAATCCTCTGGCTCACCTAACCTGGGGAATAGGGGAAGAAAGGAAGGGAGTAAAAATCAAACAGGTCTGGCCCCATCACCTGGGACACAGGGAATGAAATTTGCTTAATCAAGAATTATCAGATGACTTTTTGGGATCAGTGTACAAGCTTTCCATCTATCAAAAAGTGTTACCATGAGGATATGCTGTTATAATTTAGTATAAGCATACTGTACTCACAAAAAACCATTACCCATAATATTCAAATACTATAGAAACACACTGTTTTTTTTTAGAGGCTTAGGACACCAAAATCCAAAGTTATATAGGTAAAATGCTGAGCAATTATTTCATACTTCAAAAAAATGGTTTCACATGTGCACACACTAAAGTATCAGGGAGTCTGTGTGACAGTAAATGGTGTGTTTAAAGTGATTTCATTTGTACAGATTCAGCTTGCAACTTTTTCAGGAATCTATACTTGTCCCTTAACTCAGGACTTCTCCCAGAGCTCTGCACTGCTGAAACCCCGATGTCTCTGGGTTTACCTTTTGAAAGGGAAACTGACTTCTTGCTCAGGCCACTGCAGTGATAGTGTTTATGAATTTGTGGTCTGTGAGGCAGAGGAGAGCCTGCCTGTGTTATCAGTGGGACTGAGACAGCGGACTGTGGGCTGCTAGGGACCAGACCTTTCCATCTTCATGCCTCTTAGGGCTCTTGATCCCATGACAGTTTTACCTTCTTATCTACAGGATTTCTTTCATTCTTTCCTCTTTTTCCTTGTCCTTGCAGAGCTGCAGGAAGAAGGTTTAAGAGGAGGAAAGTGAGGAACAGAAAGGGAAGAAACTGCCTGTCCTCATGGCAAGAGAGTAAGGATGGAGAGACTTCCCTCTTTCACTTCCTATTTTTTTTTCTAGCTCCCAGCTCTCCCCACTGCCGTCATGTGTTTCATTTGTTTCAGGTTCTAGTGATGCATTTTGCTGCATCTCTCCAATTCTCATCCATGTAAGGAGAGAGGAAACAGTGTGAGTAGAGTCTGAATACCTCAGTCTCCACCCTATGCCTTAGGAATGGTGTGATTGGAGTCTGGCTTGGAGAGGGCAGCTGGTACAGAGAGGCAATATGGAAAAGCCAAGGGAAGGAGAACGGAGTGGTTGAGAGTTCAGGAATCAGGTACTGGGCTTCCCTGTCCAAGAAGATGGATGCCTTTCAAGGGGTTCCAGTGGGATGCAGAGCTCCCCTTCCTCACCATCCTGCTGAAGCTGGTCTTGATAAGTCCAGGTGCTAGGCAGTTCACTCTAATGTTCCTTGGGGCTAGCTCTATGGCCAGGGTCTTTGTGAGGCCCAGTAAGGCTGTTTTACTGACACTGTAAGGACTGAGGCCCTGGAGAGAGAAAACAATGGGTTAGACTCATAGTTTCCAGGTCATTCTTCATTCTCATTATTAGACACAAAAGACAGTGCTCAATAGGGATCTCCTGTAAGGGAGGGGCACAGTTAGGAAACTGTCTTGTGGCTAAACCTCCCCTAGGTTATGGTTTGTGGAGGCAAGGCATCTATTTTGTGGGCAGGAACTTGGTGTGATTCTAAAAGGGGACACAAACTTCTTTGGGTAACATGAGGGTTGGAAAGATATGGAGTGGAGGATGGGATGGAAGGGGCAGACCAAAGGGTTCTTACAGGAGATGGACTGAAGGCTGCTATGGAGGCCACGATCACCACTGAGCCGCCTCTGGAAAAAGAAGAGAGCTGATGGTCTTCCCAGCGTGGACCACTGCCCTCAGCCCGTGTGGGGTCCCATCTCACCCAGGCTCTCTCTCACTCTCTGTACCCTCGTTTCTCCATTTCTGGCACCACTGCCTTTGTCATCAGGGCTGGGGCCTTCACATTAATGTCCAGAGTCTGAAGCCAAGAGAAGAAGGGGAAACAGCATGAGTGAAGAGCACTGGAGGAGGCATGGCAATGAGGAGTTAGAGTGGGTTCCTAGGATGTTTGTCAGAGCTGAGGAAGATCTTAGGATGATTCACCTGCATCTTGCACATGAAGAAACTGAGGTTCAGGGAGAAGTAGCTCTCACCAGCTTCTCAGCTAGATAATGATACATTAGGTTCAGGTGAGAAAAAATGGAGCCTGGTTCATCTT
>NW_012103996.1:5466-27630 GCF_000951045.1 Mandrillus leucophaeus
ACAACTGCTTATATTAAAATATTTCAGTCTTACAGAAAAATTGGAAATAGAAGTACAACGAATATCTGGAGATCCTTCACTTAGATTCACCAGTTGTCCACATTTTGTCCTATTTGTCCTCTCTGTATTTCTGTACAGTTTTTTAAATGAACCATTGCAACTCAGTTGCAAGTTTTCTGATTTTATGTAATAAAATGAAAAATTACTAAGAACAAAAATAAAAAAATGTAAATTAAAAAGAAGAAACTCAGAGGTGGAAGTGGTGCCTCATGCCTTTAATCCTAGCACTTTGGGAGGCCAAGGTGGGTGGATCACTTTAAGGCCAGGAGTTCAAGATCAGCCTGGGCAACATGGCAAATATCGTCTGTACTAAAGATTCAAAAATTAGCCAGACGTGGTAGCATGTGCCTGTAGTCCCCGCTACTCAGGAGGATGAGACAGCTGAATAGCTTGAACCCGGGAGGTGGAGGTTGCAGTGAGCCGAGATAGCACCACTGCACTACAGCCTGAGTAATAGAGCAAAGCTCCATCTCAAAAAAATTAATTAATTAATTAATTAAAATAAGTAAACGCAGTTGCAGATATTACAGTGCTCTATCCTTAAATAGTTAGCATACATTTCCCAAGAGTAAGGATGTTCTTTTACACAACCATAATCTGTTATCACAACCAAGAGTCTGACAATGATGATAATGCTATCTAATATATAGGCCTCATTTGTCCCCCAAATGTGTGTTGTGTTTTTTAAAGTCCAGAGCTCAATCAAGGATCAGCCATTATGTTTGGATTTGATGTGCTGTGATATTTAAAAAAATATATAAACTAAAAGGAAAGGTACAGTCACACCTTATTTTATTATGCTTTGCAGATACTGTGTGTTTTACAAATGGAAGGTTCATGGCAACCCTGCATTAATTGGAGCTATTTTTCCAATGGCATGTGCTCACTTTGTCTCTGGGTCACATTTTGATAATTCTTGGAATATTTCAGACTTTTTCATCATTATCATATTTGTTATGGTGATCTGTGATCAGTGATCTTTCATGTTTTTATTATAATTGTTTTGGGGTACCACAAACCACACCCAGAAAAGAAGGTGAACTTAATCGATAAATGTTGTACGTTCTGATTGCTCTGCCCTTCTCCCATCTTTCTCCCTCTCTGTGGGCCTCCATATTCCCTGAGACACATTTATATTGAAATTAGACCAGTTAATAACCATATAATGGCCTCAAAGTGTTCAAGTGAAAGGAAGAGTCACACATCTTGCACTTTAAATCAAAGGCTAGAAATAATTGAGCTTAGTGAGGAAGGCATGTTGAAAGCTGAGGCAGGCTGAAAGCTAGGCCATGTGCACCAGTTAGCCAAATTGTGAGTGCAAAGGAAAAATTCTTGAAGGAAATTAAAAGTACTACTTCTGTGAATACATAAATGATAAGAAAGCAAAACAGCTTTATTGTTAATATAGAGGGAAAGTTCTAGTGTTCTGGATAGAAGATCAAACTAGCCACAACATTCCCTCAAGCCAAAACCTAATCAGAAAAAAGCCCTAACTTTTTAATTCTTTGAAGGCTGAGAGAGGTGAGGAAGCTCCAGAAGAAAAGTTGGAAGCTAGCAGAGGTTGGTTCATGAAGTTTAAGACGCCATCTCTGTAACATAAAAGTGCAAGGTGAAGCAGCAAGTGCTGATGTAGAAGCTGCAGCAAGTTATCCAGAAGATCTAGCTAAGATCAGTGATGAAGGTGGCTACACCAAACAACAGATTTTCCTGTAGATGAAACAACCTTCTAGTGGAAGAAGATGCCATGTAGGGCTTTAATAGCTAGAGAGGAGAAGTCAACGCCTGACTTCAAAACTTCAAAGGACAGGCTTATTCTCTTGTTAGGGGCTAATGCAGCCAGTGACTTTAAGTTGAAGCCAATGCTCATTTACCATTCTGAAAATTCTATGGTTCTCAAGATTTATGCTAAATCTACTCTGCCCATGCTCTATAAATGGAAAACAAAGCCTGAATAACAGTACACTGTTTATAGCATGGTTAACTGAACATTTAAAGCTCACTGTTGATAGCTACTGCTCAGAAAAAAATATTCCTTTCAAACTATTACTGCTCCTTGACAGTGCACCTGGTCAGTCAAAAGCTCTGATGGAGATGTACAAGGAGATTAATGTTGTTTTCATGCCTGCTAACACAACATCCATTCTGCAGCCCATGGATCGGGGGTAATTCTGACTTGCAAGACTTATTATTTAAGACGTACCTTTTGTAAGTCTATAGCTGCCATAGATAGTGACTCCTCTGATGGATCTTGGCAAAGTTAACTGAAAACCTTCTGAAAAGGATTCACCATTCTAGATGCCATTAAGAATATTTGTGATTCATGGGAGGAGGTCAAAATATCTACATTAACAGGAGTCTGGAAGAAGTTGATTCCAACCCTCATGGATGATGTGAAGGGGTTCAAGACTGCATCACAGGAAGGAACTGCAGATGTGGTGGAAATAGCAAGAGAACTAGAAGTGGAGCCTGAAGATGGGACTGAATTGCTGCAATCTCATGACAAAATGTAAACGGCTGAGGAGTTGCTTCTTATGGATAGGCAAAGAAAGTGGTTTCTTGGGATGGAATCTATTTCTGGTGAAGATGCCATGAACATTGTTGAAATCACAACACGGGATTTAGAATATTATATGAACTTAGTTGATTAAGCAGTAGCAGAGTTTGATAGGATTGACTCCAAGTTTGAAAGAAGTTCTACTGTGGGTAAATGCTATGAAACAGCATTGCATGCTACAGAGAAATCGTTTGTGAAAGGAAGAATCAACTGATGTGGGAAACTTCACTGCTGGCTTATTTGAAGAAATTGCCACAGCCACCCCAGCCTTCAGCAACACCACCCTAAGTCAGTCACCATCAATGTGGAGACAAGACCCTCCACCAGCAAAAAGATTACAGCTTCTAAAGTCTCAGATGATTGTTAGCATTTTTTAGCAATAAAGTATTTTAAAATGAAGATATGTATATGCTTTTAAAGACATAATGCTATTTCTCATTTTATAGACTATTATTAGATGACCATTATACTGTAAACATAACTTTTATATGCACTGGGAAATCAAAATATTCATGTGACTTACTTTATTATAATATTGAATTTATTGTGGTGGCCTGGAACCAGACCCACAATATCTCTGAGGTGTGCCTGTACTTAGTTTAAAACTGACTTTCATATGGTCTCTATTCAGACTGTTCATGAATGATGTTCCTCTATTTTAAAGACTATCAGAATCTGTCTGGCTGCAGTTGCTCACGCCTATAATCCCAGCACTTTGGGAGGCCGAGTGGGGCAGATCAGTTGAGGTCAGGAATTTGAGACCAGCCTGGGCAACACAGTGAAACCCTGTCTCTATTAAAAATGCAAAACATTAGCCACACGTGGTGGCACATGCCTATAGTCCCAGGTACTTGGCAGGCTGAGGTACAAGAATTGCTTGAACCTGGGAGACAGAGGTTGCAGTGAGCTGAGATCGCACCACAGCACTCCAGCCTCAGTGACACAGCGAGAAAAAAAAAAAAAAAAAAAAGAGGAAAGAAAAAGAAAGAGGGAAAAAGACTATCAGAATCAAAAAGTAGCTCATTGGAGAACATTTTGGCACTTTGGTCTTTATGTGTATGAAACACTAGTAAATAAATCATAGTATTTTCACGTCCTGAAACTAGTGTTGAGGAATTTTTGATGACATCTGATATAGTTATGTTTGTGCCCTCTAAATCTCATGTTGAAATGTGATCACCAGTGTTCAAGGTGGGACCTGGTGTGAGGTGTTTGGATCATGGGGGTGGATCCCTTATGAATGTCTTGGTGCCCTCCCTGTGGCAATGAGTTCTCACTCTATTAGTTCATGCCAGAACTAGTTGTTTAAAAGAGCCTGGTATCTCTCTTACTTCTTCTTTTGCCATGTAACACACCTGCTCTCTTTTGCCTCCTGCAGTGATTGTAAGCTTCCTGAGGCCTCATCAGAAGCAGATACTGGCACCATGCTGCTTCTACAGTCTGCAGAACCCTAAGCCAAAACGAAACTCTTTCTTTTATAAATTGCCCAGGTCAGGTATTCCTTTATAGCAACGCAGAACAAACTAATACAACATCAGAGTAAAAAGCAAAACCATGGGAAATCATAAAAAATTAGCATTTCCAAATCATGTGGGAGTATTAACCTTAATAAACAAGGACAAATATTTTAATTAAAGCTCTATAATTAAAGAATGGCTGTGAAATATATTATGAATATAATGTAATTATATATTTTCACATAAAACCCAATATTCTACCACTTGAATTTAGACATCCGAGTCTCAGATTGTCTTGACACTGCAGTTAAGAAAAAAATGATATAGGTTTTTATTTTTATTTTTTTAAAGGATGTATGTTATAAAGTGGACACTGGTCATTTAACCAGAATTAGTATTTTACTTAACTAGCAGCTTTTAATATTTCCCAACTAATGAAACATGATTCCTTTTTGGCAGCTGAAAGGGGGACAGGTGGGTGTGTAAGTTTAAGCATTGTAGTTTTAGCATATTAGCTGCCACATCTCTGTTGGAAATCAACAAGGCAGAAGAGCATGCCGGGGAGGAAGTCTGGGGAGGGGAGTAGACGGCGGATAGTGAAGAGCAGATGGAAGCAGACAGTAGTAGGAGCAGCAGAAGCGAACCAGAAGGGCAGGGACAGAGGAAGCTGCCCCCACCCACCCTTTACCAGGTACATTCCAGGTGTGTGGCATGTGGCAAAGAGTCCTCACATTTACACTGCCCTTGACAAACACATTCTAAAAGCAGACAGAGTTTGTGCTGAATGTGTTCTGAGGCCCGCCCCCTGCTGCTTTAATCCCCTCTCACCTTGTCCCACACCTCCTTGGTGATATCCATTAGGCTTCCAAAGACAGGGCTGACAGCAGCATTGGAGACTAGGATATCGATACCGCCATGAAGCTTCACAGCCTAAAGAGAGGGGTGAGGTCTGGACCAGGGTTGCAGTAAGTAAGGGAGGTGCATTTATCCATGTTGATAAAAACTTCCTTCTGAGCCAGGCGCGGTGGCTCACGCCAGGAATCATGGCACTTTGGGAGGCCAAGGTGGGAGAATCACTTGAGTTGAGGAGTTTGAGAGAAGCCTGGGCCACACAGACTTTTTCTTTATATTAAAAATGACAACAAAAACAATGACGACAAAACCTTCCTTCTTAGGAACTATCATCAAAATAACTTCTCTTTTTAAAAACATCTTTTCTTCAAAACTACCCTAAGATCTGCTGCTAAGCATTTAAGGTTGGCTTCTTTCTTTTTTTAGATGGAGTCTTGTTCTGTTACCCAGGCTGGAGTGCAGTGGCATGATCTTAGCTTACTGCAGCCTTGACCTACTGAGTTCAAGCCATCATCCTGTCTCAGTCCCCAAGTACCTCAAACTACAAGTGCATGCCACCACACCCGGCCAAGTTTTGTATTTTTTTTAGAGACAGGGTCTTGCTGTGTTGCCCAGGCTGGCCTCGATCTCCTGAGCTCAAGCCATCCACCTGCCTCGGCCTCCCAAAGTGTTACAGGTGCGAGCCACCAGGAAGTTGGCCTTATTTATTTTGCAGTCTTTTCTTCCCACCTTCTATTCTTCTAAGGCTGTCTCTGAGCCTTTGCTCTCTTCTTTACACTCTCCCTTTGGGAAGCTCCTTCATTCTCATGATTTCAAGTCTCACCTCCAAATCTATTTCCAGACCCCTCCTCTTCCTTTCACACTGAGTTCCACCCCCATTTCTCCAAGTGCTTACTGTCCAGTTCACCTTGAATAAATTACCCTTATCTCAAAGTCAATCTGTCCACACTTACCTGAATGGAAAAATCGGCTTAAATAGAGCTGTAGAAACTTACCACTGGAGGGGTCTTTGAGATCATCTATTCCAATGTAAGGTGGAGATGATGAAACAGGTTCAGGGAATTTTCTCAAGACCATATAGTTCAGTAGTGACACACTGGGGCTAGCTAAGAACAGGAGGCCTGCTTATTCTGTGTTTGGGAGGGGTGAAGTGATTTGTTCAGGGCACAAAGCTAGTTAGCAGTGGATGAACTGAGGTCAGTCTCCCATTCTGTAGCACACTGCTAATTCATAAGAGCCCTCTGAAAGTGAGTTGGGGTCATTAGGAAACTGACTGCCCAGGAGAGCCATGATGGGAGAAGATACCAGCCTGAAGTTAAAGCAATTCCATATTTGGTTATAATGTCATTTTCTCTGTCTCTCTCTCTCTCTTTTGACCTGGAGGCATGAAAGATTTAAGGCAGAAACTGACATCTAAACTGAGAAAGTCAAGAAAGGCAACATCTCACCTCCTTAATAAGGTATAAGTAGGTAGTGAGGTGTGTGCTAGTGTAATGAATGGCCAAGCAGAATCTGCCAACAAGAGTTTTCAGTACAAAGTGACCCTGAAACCAGACTTTGCATTTGCTCAGAACTGGCAATTTTAATGCCTTGAACAAGTAGCAGTACATGGGCCCTTGGTCAACTTTGTGCTTCAGATCTGGCACACAGAGGGGTGTTATTAACAATGTACACCATCTGCTAGCTTCCCGTTTTAACTACTTATTCTTGTTAACTAGGTGCTAAGTTCAATTGTTTTTATGCGGTTGAACGTATGCCTGGGCTGTCAACAAAATTAAATCTAAGAAAAATTAAAGTCATATACTCTTTTGAAACCAGTATTAATACTTTCTTGCACCCTTTAAATTTTGGTATCCTGGTGCAAAGCCCAGTCACCTGCCTTGGCTCTGTATAAGTCTCACCAATGGACTTGTTACTAGGGAGGTGCAGAATAAGTTAATAAGTGATGTGCGCTGTGCTCAGTGCACGTGTGTTTGAGCTGGGAGAAGACAGTGGATTGCTCTAGAATCACCTGGAGACATTTTCTACTCTGCTGTATACCCCATGCCCCTCTCCTTCTAGGTCTGTCAGCACAGAGACGGGAGAAGGCTGGGTTTTGATTGAACAGAGATAGGAAACCATAAAAGAAGAATGAGGCTGGGTGTGGTGGCTCACACCTATAATCCTAGCAGTTTGGTAGGCCCAGTGGGGTGGATTGCTAGAGGCCAGGAGTTCAAAACCAGCCTGGGCAATAAAGCTCCAACTCTACAGAAAATTTTAAAAATGAACTGGTGTGGTGGTGCATGCCTATAGTCTTAGCCACTTGGGAGGCTGAGGTGGTAGGATTGCATGAGCTCAAGAGTTGGAGGTTACAGTGAGCTATGATCATGCCACTGCACTCCAGCCAGGGAAACAGTGAGGCTCTGTCTCTGGGGGGGGAAAAAAAAAAAAAAAGGTGTCTTCTCAGTCTTGTTCTAAATTGTGTGATCACTACACTAAAGCGGTTAGGAGGTGTTTGCTCTGTGTTCTGATAGTTATACATTTTTAAGAAAAAATATAATCAAGCAGATAGGCAGCTAATCTGGTTTCCGCTTACCACACACTTAGAAGCTTTGTGGTGCAGATGAGGAGGCCACTGGGTAGTAACCATTCTCAGGGCAGTGGCTTTTCTCATTGCAGGGTAACATGTGGCAATTGGCAGAAGACATTTCAAATAGCTGACAAGTATTCTATCATTCTCCTCTCTGACAATGGTCACACAAACTACCTGAGAGTCATTTTTGACTTCGCTCATGTTTCCCACTTTTTGACATGGGGTTGGAAAATCTTGGTTCGTTCCCACTAAATGTCTCTTGGGCACATCTGTTCCAGTCCCACCACCACTGCTCTAAACCTGGATGACAGCAACAGCTTCCTCACTGATGTCCTGGATTCAGTGTTTTCTCTGTATATCCTTCCTACCAGAGCCATATTATCTTTCTTAATAACCATCTTTCTCTTCCTCAAAACCTTACATGGCTTCTTATTTCCTACAAGAATGGGTAAACAAGAGGCCATATCCTTTTAACATCCTTAACATATCCTTTTAAGAAGCTATGGCTGGGCGTGGTGGGTCACACCTGTAATCCCAGCACTCTGGGAGGCCCAAGGTGTGGGTCACCTGAGTTCAGGGGTTCAAGATCAGCCTGGCCAACATGGTGAAACCCCGTCTCTACTAAAATACAAAAATTAGCTGGGCATGGTGGCAGGCACCTGTAATCCCAGCTACTCGGGAGGCTGAGGCATGAGGATTGCTTGAACCTGGACGCCGAGGTTGCAGTGAGCCGAGATGGTGCCACTGCACTCCAGCCTAGGCAACAAGAGTGAAACTCTGTCTCAAAAAAAGAAAAAAAAAAGTAAAAAAATAAAAACAAAAAAAAGGATATAGAGGCCCATGGCCTCTATCTTTCCAAGGCAGCCCATTCTCATTAGTACTCCTAAGCTTGTCCTCTCCACTGGGGTCTGCCAGTGCTCCTCTTTCCTTCAGCTCCTCCTTGGCTGTCTGCTCATTTTGCAGAGTTATCTGGAACCTCATCTCTATTCCATCTGAACATTCCCATCCATTCCTAAAGGTTTAGCTCAAGTACCACTTCTGGGCCAGGCCTGTAGGCCCTGTTAAGTGAACCTGGTGGGGGCCACAGGATGTATTTCCACCAGGATTTTCACATTACATTGCTACTTACATGTGATATGGTTAGTCACTGATTGACCCAGACTCACTGATCCTTCAACCATCAGGATCAAGTCCCCAATCTTGGGCTCTGTCCACCAACCTAGGCCAGGCAAGGTGACTTTCTAGGACTCACATTTGGCTCTTTCCAACGCACATTTGAGCATTTGCCAGAAAGTTCCTTAAAAACGAAATTACCCTATACTGTCTACCACACTACTATCTACTATTGCTTAAGATCCCCTTCTTCTAAGATTATGCAAATTATTTCTGCCAACCTTCCAATCTGTTAGCACAATCCTGTACTTTCCACTTTTGGGTAGATTCTCCCTTCCACTCTGGGGAATAAAGTGTGCCCTGAGCCTCAAGGGAAGAGGAGCTTCCTTTGCTGGATGGTTCATATTTTCTTCAGCAGCTGCAAGGCTGGTGTCCACTACTAATTGTGACATTGACTTATATACTTTCTTTGAGACTAAAGTCCAGTACCTGGTAGTCTGTAGGCAGCCAATAAAGGAAGGGAGCTTGGGAGGTCTGGGTTGAATCACGGCTCTTTCCTTACTGGCTGTGGGACCTTGGGAAGTTGCTCCAGCTGTCTGAGCCAGTCTCTACAGACTGAGAGAATAGTCCCTGCCTTGCTTGGGTTGTTGTCAGGCCTAGAGACAACCTTTGTAAGGCTCTGAACACAGGAAATGGCACATAGTAAGTGGTTGAAACAGGGACCTGACTCTATAAGCTGAATAGGGGATTATTAGCTCATGGGTGGGAACATCTATTTTGTGATTGGATTTACCCTTCTCATCTGTCCAATTAGATGGAAAATTAGTAGAGAACCAGTACCAGCTGTTTCTCTGTGGTACTCAAGGGTTGAAGCATTAGAATGTTTTAACATTCTCTGATTGGGATGGGATGATTCTCCAACGTTAGTATATGGACATAATAGAAAGGCACACAATAAAAATGTACCGGTGGGCTGGTGTGGGTATGCAGAATGCACTGTTATGTTTTAGTTAACAGCATTGCATTGGATCTCACCAAGGCTGTCCAGGAAAGCAGGGAAGGAGGATCAGGCTGGCTCCTTTTTCTACCTCTTGGCTCTGTGCCCATTTCCCTGGAGCTCACTGTGGCCACCAGCCACTCCGGGTCCTCTATCTTCCCCACATGGCACCCGGTGCCTGTCACGCTCAGCCCCTCCCCCTGCAGCGTGGCCACTGCCTGGTCCACATTCTGCTGCTTCCAGCTGTTGACAACCACATGGGCCCCGTCCTGGGCCAGACGCCGGGCGATGGCAAAGCCGATCCTGTGAGTAGAAAGAGACAAAGACTGCCAAGGCCTGTGCAGGGGAAGGGGTCGAAGCATGTGCTGTGAAGTTAGACTGCCTGGGTTTGAATTCAGGCTCTCTCCCTATATGACCTCCACGTGTCTCTACTCTGTGTAAAACAGGCTTGATGGCATGGCCTTTTTGGCGCTCATTTACTTATTTTTATCATGATCTGGAACCACAGCCTCAGTTCCCAAGAACTTACATCACTTTCCACAGTTCCCACCACAGGTGACAGGCTTCATCCCCTGTTGGGACTGAGAGGTGAGAAATGAGCTGAGTGTGCAGCAGCCACTTCCGTGATTTGAGGATCTCACTCAGAACAGCCCTGCCCCCAGGTTTCTTTCTTACTAGTCTACCACATTCTCAAAATTCTATCTTTAGTTATTTTTTGGGGTGCATGTGAAAAGATGGTCTCCGGTCAGAAATGTAAATATTGCCTTGGGAGGAAGAGTTACACATTCTGCACTTGTCAGTCATTAGCATTTTACCTACTTTTGTATTTTAGCTTTGTGGAGAGCTGGCATCTAGCAAAGTCCTGTAGAAATGAGAACCAGGATAGAGAAGAGTGGTGGGTGAGAAACAGCCTGGGCAAGGTAGGCCCAGGTGTACCGAACTAAAGAAAAATCTTGACACATGGCTCTTGTGTCCCATCTAGGTAAGGGGGAGGGGTTCCTGGAGACTTTCCGGTGCCCAAATAGAGTGTCTGGTACATTTTCATAAAGCTGGAGGCCTTGGGATAGGATTTTGAAATCCAGATTTCCTTGGATTTCTAGTTTCTGGTTTTCCCAGAGGCTAGGTGGGGCTGGTTGACTGGGGCAGCCCAGAACCCAGGAGGGGAATAGATCGATGGGGTTGTAGGGAGGTGGCACAGTTGTGCCAGAGGCAGCAGGGACATGAGGGCTAGCAAGGGAGGGCCCAGGGCCTGGGGATTTGGAGGGGGTTCAGGCGGATCACGTGACTACTTTTTTCCAGGGCCAGACTTCAGCCACACGTGAGTTCTAAGGACAGAGGCACTGGAGGCAAAGAAGAGACCAGTGCCTGTTTGCAGGCAGCGAGAGCCTCCGAAACTCCAGCACGAACACTCACCGGTCGGTGGAGGCCGTTACCAGGGGCCACCTTATTCGCGAGCAGATCCCGGCGGGTCATCCGGGAGCTGGTCATCTGGGAGCTGGCCATCCGCACCGACTTCCATGCCGGGACACAGTGGCCTAGCAGCCCCGCCTTTTGCATGGCTCAGACCAGCAAGTCTGGGTTCCACTCCTTCCAGCGGAGGTGACAAAGATTAGGGCGAGGGGGCAGGACGAAGGGCGGGCTGCTTCCCGGCCCGCCCCCTCCCCGCCCTCGACCACCTGGGAGTCCTCTGTGGCTGTGCTCGCCTCCCTCCGCCGCCGCGCCCAGCAGCCAGCTACCTTCCGCCCTTGCCTTCCCGGGCAGGCGGGTGTTCAAAGCGCTCTCTGTTCAAGTTTTCCGTAGGGCTCGCCCCTCCCCTGGCCCCCGCAGGAACGCGCAGACTTTGGCTGCTGCCTTTTTGCATCTGCTTGCCCACGTTTTCTTCTGGGGGAAGTGGGAGTTTTGAGTTGGTTGCTTTTGCTTCTTCAGAATTTCTTCTCCAAGAAAGTCTGGGTACATGTACGTGACAGCCCACAGGAGGGCAAATGTTTTGAGACTGCCCATGGAGGTGAGGCCTGTGGTCCTCATGGAGTCCACCAGGTGAGGCTGGAGGAGCCTGGGAGAGATGTGATAGGGAGTAGCTGCACCAGGCCTGGCACTGCCCTTCACTCTGCCCAAGGTCTCCTCCATCTTCACGGGCCCTGGAGGGCAGACTATGGTCATTGACCAAACAGTATCTCACATCCCTCGCCAAAGGGACTTCCTCCTTTACAGGGGCTAAGTGCTAGAGAGGAGGCTGCAGAGTCCCTGGAGCAGTGGTGGAAATGCTGAGAACTGGGGGCACTCAAGTCTAACCACTATGTCCCCAGGTCTTACCCTCCATCCTAGTTCAATAAATATTTGTTGAATGTAAAATCTCTTTATGAACTGTAAGCTATAAGCACATAGTAGTTACTGCCACCATGTAGTGATTATTATTGGTGCCCTGGGCCAGACTCTTCATCTGTAAATTACTGAGGGTATGGAGTAGATGATGAATAAAGTCCTTGCCAGCTATAAATTCTGTGTCCAAGACTTCAGCCTCCACTTCTGCCAAGTGGGCTCAAATTATCTCACTCCTGGGTTTCTGGGAGAACGAATAAATCTGGATGGCTTATGGTATACTGTAGAAAGGCCCCAACGGACCCAGATGCAAGCATCTGAATTGGTTTAACCCACTGGCTTCCAAAGGCCAGACTGAGAAGCAGTGCTGGTCCATGGCAATGTTTACACTAGTGTAAGGCAAAATGAGAAAAGGAAACACATTACAGTGAGTTTCATGAAGCTAAGTTTATTTAACAGTCCTTTATTGTGGAGTATACGTTTGGTCCTTTTTTTGTGTGTGTGTTAGTGTTTTCTTTCAGAAAAGATGATGAAAGCAGATGGGTAGGTTTAGAGATGTGTTGTTGGTGAAATCACCAGTTTTGCAGCCTTATTTCCCTATAATTACCAGGGAAAAGTCCTGGTTTGTAAAATCCAGTTCTAGGGATGACTTTTTAATAGAATTCATGTTTGCTCAAGATTCATTTAGTTTGCTCAAGATTCATTTAGTGTATCTGTAGGTCAGCGGAGCAGCTGAAAAAGGATTTTGACATTCAGCCGGGCATGGTGGTTCACGCCTGTAATCCCAGCACTTTGGGGGGCCAAGGCAGGCAGATCACGAGGTCAGGAGATCAAGTCCATCCTGGCTAACACGGTGAAATGCTGTCTTTACAAAAAATACAAAAAATTAGCCGGGCATGGTGGCACGCGCCTGTAGTCCCAGCTACTCGGGAGACTGAGGCAGGAGAATGACAAGAACCTGGGCAGCGGAGCTTGCAGTGAGCTGAGGTCACGCCACTGCACTCCAGCCTGAGTGACAGATGGAGACTCTGTCTCCAAAAAAAAAAAAAAAAAAAAAAAAAGGATTTTGACATTCAAAAGGGGATGTATGGTGAGCAAGTAATAGAACAGGCCTGCACTGGATTTATCGTATTTTCCTCAGCCAAGAAGTTACAACCGCAGTACTCTGCTTTGGTACTCAGCATATCCCGATGAGATAGGAGAGCTTAAGTATAATTTTCCCCATGTCCAGGGAAAACTGACTCTGACTGGTCCTCCTCAGTCTGACCTCATGAATTATTGACAGAGGCTATTCACACTCTTGCACTCTTTGGTGCTAATGCACTGTGGTAACCCTTCCCAGGGCTCTCCATCTGTGTGTAGGGCTGGGGAGAGGGTACACAGGAGGACTGCTGCAGGGCTTCTCAGGGCTTGGTTCAAAGGGACAGGCCTGCAGGGGGCGTTTGATCTCTCTTCCCCTTCTCTTCAGAGGTAGGCTGACTGAGGGGCGGAGGGTTGCAGGAAGGTGAGGAAGACTACACTTCAAAGAGCAAAGGATTCTGGGAAAAGAGAATTGTGGCTTGGGAGCTTGGTGAACATCACATGGCCCTTCCTTGTGTGGGCAGGGATGCTATTTGTCCTCCAGCACTATTTCTTTTGTGGAGAGCACAAGGGAGGGGGCCTGTGAGCAGAAAAGGATAGAAGGAAGTCAAGAAGTATGGGACTCTCTAGCACTACTCCTCATCAAGCTGGCTTATTGGAGATAAGAACGAGAAATCTTGGGCTGGGCATGGTGACTCATGCCTGTAATCCCAGCACTTTAGGAGGCCATGGTGAGTGCATCACTTGAGGTCAGGAGTCCGAGACCAGCTGGCCACGATGGTGAAACCTCATCTCTACTGAAAATACCAAAATTAGCCGGATGTCGTCTGGAGTTTGAGACCAGCCTGGCCAACATGGTGAAACCCTGTCTTTACTAAGAATACAAAACTTAGCTGGGCATGATCAGGAGTTCCAGTCCAGCCTGACCAACATGGTGAAACCCTGTTTCTACTAAAAATACAATAGCTAGTTGGGCCTGGTGGCACGTGCCTGTAATCCTAGCTACTCAGGAGGCTGAGGCAGAAGAATTGCTTGAACCTGGGAGGCAGAGGTTGCAGTGAGCCAAGATCACGCCACTGCACTCCAGCCTGGGCAACAGAAGGAGTGACTGCATCTCAAAAAAAAAAAAAAAAAAAGAGAACAGGAAATCTTTCAGGGAAATACATGCATATGTGGGAGTATCTCCTTGAAATGGGAACTGTAATAGACAATGGGATTGTTCTTGTGTGGAGGTGGTAACATCTGCCTATCTTGAGTAACAAATGCCTCTATGATTGAAGGCTCTACTCCCATCCTTTTCAAGGGCTGTCTGTGGTCCAGAAGAGGATTCACCTGGGGTGGAATTTAAGTCTTGCATTTTGCAATAGCTGTCCTAGATTGACTGTCGAGTCATGCATGACTGACACAAGCCAGGATTAGGCCATGTGGGAGGGCTGGTGTGGGGTTAGGACAACTGCCAAGCAGAGAAAGTAAGAGTGTTAACTATTTATTGAGCACTTCCTTACTAAGTGCTGGCAAGTTTTAAGTGCTTTTTAGAAATTTTATTGAATATTTTTAATCTGGTGAAATGGGCAGCAAACTGTTTATCATGAATGCAGAATGTGGGCAAACTCATTTCTGCATCTGCCACCAGGAGGTTTACTGAGAGCAATCACTCCCTGGTGCTGTGCTCCTTGAAGTTATCTACTGGAACATCTGGAGACTACTGTTCAAAGAACGCAGTCATGCAAGCCTGCACTAAGTCAAGCAGCTGACTGACAACCACCCCTTTCTCCCCACTTCCTTTACTCAATAAATATGAAGCACTATAGAAGCTCAGGGCCCTTGTTCACTAGAAGCAAGGAGCCCCCAACCCCTTCTTCCAAATATACTCATCTTTGTCTTTATTCCTGCATTAATATTCTTTTGTTCAGTCCACCAAGGACTGTGGCATTTTAAATTTGTTTTTCTTTATTTGTTTGTTTGTTTTTTTGAGATGGTGTCTTGCTCTGTCACCAGGCTGGCGTGCAGTGGCACAATCTCAGCTCACTGCAGCCTGTTCCTCCCGGGTTCAAGCGATTCTTCTGCCTCAGCCTCCCGAGTAGCTGGGACTACAGGTGCACACCACCTCACCCAGCTAATTTTTGGGTTTTTGGTAGAGATGGGGTTTCACCATGTTGGTCAGGATCGTCTCGATCTCGACCTAGTGATCTTCCTTCCTTGGCCTCCCAAAGTGCTGGTATTACAGGTGTGAGCCACTGCGCCTGGTCGGGTGTTTTAAATTCTATATGTGAAATCAGAGTGAGTGATGACAACCTCAATCACTGTCTGTGTTGTATAGTTACATTTCTTTTTTCTGGCATCGTTGGGGGATTGATAGTTTTCATAGAAATCAATTTTTTCTGAATTGGAATTTTAACTTTCAGGATCATTGTGTTTTTCAAAGCAACACATCTATTCATTAAATTATAAAAATAACACATGCTCATTGTTTTAAAAAGGGATAAAAAGTTACGTGAAAACTGAAAGGTAACTCTTCCTTATGGTTCCTTTACCTTTCTCCCATATAGCTCTTGGCTTTGTGTATCCTTCCAGAAGTTTCCTATACATTTACATGCATTTTTCTTCTAAAAATTGTTTCACAAATGAGATGACACTATACATACTGTCCTTCAAATTGCTTTTCTTTTGTTTCTCCCATGTTCCAACCCCCACTGTTTTATTTCTTTTTTTTTAAATTTTTTTCTTTTTTAAAATTATTATACTTTAATTTCTGAGATACATGTGCAGAACTTGCAGGTTTGTTATATAGGTATAAATGTGCCATGGTGGTTTTCTGCACCCATCAACCCATCATCTACATTAAGTATTTTTTCTCATGCTATCCCTCCCCTAGCCCCCTCATACGCCGGACAGGCCCTGTTGTGTGATGTTCCCCTCCCTGTTTCTATGTGTTCTCACTGTTCCACTCCCACTTATTAGTGAGAACATGCAGTGTTTGGTTTTCTGTTTTTGTGTTAGTTTGCTGAGAATGATGGTTTCCAGCTTCATCCATGTCCCTGCAAAGGACGTGAACTCATCCTTTTTTATGGCTGCATAGTATTCCATGGTGTATATGTGCCACATTTTCTTTATCTAGTCTATTATTGATGGGCATTTGGGTTGGTTCCAAGTCTTTGCATTGTGAACAGTGCTGCAAAAAACATACATGTGCATGTATCTTTATATTAGAATGATTTATAATCCTTTGGGTATATGCCCAGTAATGGGATTGCTGGGTCAAATGGTATTTCTGGTTCTAGATCCTTGAGGAATGGCCACACTGTCTTCCACAATGGTTGAACTAATTTACATTTCCACCAACAGTGTAAAAGTGTTCCTCTTTCTCCATCTCCTTTCCAGCATCTGTTGTTTCCTGACATTTTAATGATTGCCATTCTAACTGGTGCGAGATGGTATCTCCTTGTAGTTTTGATTTGCATTTCTTTAATGAGCAGTGATGATGAGCTTTTATTCATGTTTGTTGGCTGCATAAATGTTTTCTTTTGAGAAGTGTCTGTTCACATCCTTAGTCCATTTTTTGATGGTTTTTTTTTTTTCTTGTAAATTTGTTGAAGTTTTTTTAGATTCTGGATATTAGCCCATTGTCAGATGGATAGATTGCAAAAATTTTCTCCCATTCCGTAGATGGCCTGTTCACTCTGATAGTTTCTTTTCCTGCACCAAAGCTCTTTAACTAGGTCCCATTTGTCTATTTTGGCTTTTGTTGCCATTGCTTGGTGTTTTAGTCATGAAGTCTTTGCCCATACTTATGTCCTCAATGGTATGGCCTCAGTTTTCTTTTAGTGTTTTTATGGTTTTAGGTCCTACATTTAAGTCTTTAATCCATCTGGAGTTAATTTTTTTATAAGATGTAAGGAAGGGGTCCAGTTTCAGATTTCTGCATATGGTTAGCCAGTTTTCCCAACATCATTTATTAAATAGGGAATTTTCCTCATTGCTTGTTTTGGTCAGGTTTGTCAAAGATCTGATGGTTTTAGATGTGTGGTGTCATTTCCGAGGCCTCTGTTCCATTCTATTGATCTAGATATCAGTTTTGGTACCAGAACCACGCTGTTTTGGTTACTGTAGCCTTGCAGTATAGTTTGAAGTCAGGTAGCATGATGCCTCCAGCTTTGTTCTTTTTGCTTAGGATTGCCTTGGTTATATGGGCTGTTTTTTGGTTCCATACAAAATTTAAAGTAGCTTTTTCCAATTCTGTGAAGAAAGTCAATGGTAGCTTTTGGGGACAGCATTGAATCTATAAATTACTTTGGGCAGTATGGCCATTTTCACGATACTGATTCTTCCTATCCATGAGCATGGAATGTTTTTCCATTTGTTTGTGTCCTCACTTATTTCCTTGAGCAGTGGATTGCAGTTCTCCTTGAAGAGGTCCTTTACGTCCCATGTAAGTTGGATTCCTAGGTATTTTATTATCTTGGTAGCAATTGTGAATGGGAGTTCACTCATGATTTGGCTGTCTATTATTGGTGTATAGGAATGCTTGTGATTTTTCCACATTGATTTTGTATCCTGATACTTTGCTGAAGTTGCTTATCAGCTTAAGGAGATTTTGGGCTGAGATGATGGGGTTTTCTAAATAGACAATCATGTCATCTGCAAACAGGGACAATCTGACTTCCTCTTTTCCTAATTGAATACCCTTTATTTCTTCCCCTTGCCTAAGTGCCCTGGCTAGAGCTTTCAATACTATGTTGAATAGGAGTGGTGAGGGAGGGCATCCTTGTCTTATGCCAGTTTTCAAAGGGAATGCTTCCAGTTTTTTCCCCATTCAAATAGCTCTTATTATTTTGAGATGCATTACATCTATTCCTAGTTTATTGAGAGTTTTTGGCATGAAGGGGTGTTCAATTTCATTGAAGGCCTTTCTGCATCTATTGAGATAATCATGTGGTTTTTTTGTCCTTGGTTCTGTTTATGTGATGGATTACGTTTATTGATTTGCATATGTTGAACCAGCCTTGCATCCCAGGGATGAAGCCAACTTGATTGTGGCGGATAAGCTTTTTGATGTGCTGCTGTATTCAGTTTGCCAGTATTTTATTGAGGATTTTCCCAATGATGTTCATCAGGGATATTGGCCTAAAATTCTCTTTTTTTTGTTGCATCTATGCCAGGCTTTGTTATCATGATGATGCTGGCCTTATAAAATTAGTTAGGATTCATTATTTTAGTATTTATTGCAATAGTTTCAGAAGGAATGGTACCAGCTCCTCTTTCTACCTCTGGTAGAATTCGGCTGTGAATCCATCTGGTCCTGGACTTTATTTGTTTGGTAGGCTATTAATTATTGCCTCAGTTTCAGAATCTGTTATTGGTGTATTCAGCGATTCAACTTCTTCCTGATTTAGTCTTGGGTGGGTGTATTTGTCCAGGAATTTATCCATTTCTTCTAAGTTTTCTAGATTATTTGCATAGAGGTCTTTATAGTATTCTCTGATAGTAGTGTGTATTTCTGTGGGATCAGTGGTGATATTCCCTTTATCTTTTATCGTGTCTATTTGATTCTTCTTTTCTTTCTTAGCAGTCTTGCTAGCGGTCTATTTTGTTGATCTTTAAAAAAAAACCCAGCTCTTGGATTCATTGCTTTTTTGAAGTTTTTCTTTTTGTGTGTCTCTGTCTCCTTCAGTTCTGCTCTGATCTTAGTTATTTCGTGTCCTCTGCTAGCTTTTGAATTGGTTTGCTATTGCTTCTCTACTTCTTTTAATATTAAGGTTAGGGTGTTGAGTTTAGGTCTTTCCTGCTTTCTCTTGTGGGCATTCAGTGCTATAAATTTCCCTCTACAAACTGCTTTAAATGTGTCCCAGAGATTCTGGTATGTTGTGTCTTTGTTCTCATTGATTTCAAATAACATCTTTACTTCTGCCTTCATTTTGTTATTTACCCAGTAGTCATTCAGGAGCAGGTTGTTCAGTTTCTATGTAGTTGTGCAGTTTTGAATGAGTTTCTTAATCCTGAGTTCTAATTTGATTGCACTGTGGTCTGAGTCTGAGAGACAGTTTGTTGTTGATTTCTGTTCTTTGACATTTGCTGAGGAGTGTGTTACTTCCAATTATGTGGTCAATTTTAGAATAAGTGTGATGTGGTGCTGAGAAGAATATATATTCTGTTGATTTGGGGTGGAGAGTTCTGTAGATTTGTATTACACCTGCTTGGTCTAGAGCTGAGTTCAAGTCCTGGACATCCTTGTTAATTTTCTGTCTAATATTAACAGTTGGGTGTTAACGTCTCCCATTATTATTGTGTGGGAGTCTAAGCCTCTTTGTAAGTCTCTAAGAACTTGCTTTATGAATCTGGGTGCTCCCGTATTTGGTGTATATATATTTAGGATAGTTAGCTCTTGTTGAATTGATTCCTTTACCATTATGTGATGGCCTTCATCTTTGTTGGTTTAATGTCTGTTTTATTAGAGACCAGGATTGCAACCCCTGCTTTTTTTCCCTTTCCATTTGTTTGGTAGATCTTCCTCCATCCCTTCATTTTAAGCCTATGTGTGTCTTAGCACATGAGATGGGTCTTCTGACTATAGCCCACCAATGGGTCTTGACTCTTTATCCAATTTGCCAGTCTGTGTCTTTTAATTGGAGCATTTAGCCCATTTACATTTAAGGTTAATACTGTTATGTGTGAATTTGATCCTGTCATTATGATGTTAGCTGGTTATTTTGCCCATTAATTGATGCAGTTTCTTCATAGCATTGATGATCTTTACAATTTGGTATGTTTTTGCAGTGGCTGGTACCGGTTGTTCCTTTCCATGTTTAGTGCTTCCTTCAGGAGCTCTTGTAAGGCAGGCCTGGTGGTGACAAAATCTCTCAGCATTTGCTTGTTTGTAAAGGATTTTATTTCTCGTTCACTTATGAAGCTGGTTTGGCTGGATATGAAATTCTAGTTTGAAAAATATTTCTTTCAGAATGTTGAATATTGGTCATGACTGTCTTCTGGCTTGTAGGGTTTCTGCTGAGATATCTGCTGTTAGTCTGATGGGCTTCCCTTTGTTGGTAACCTAGCCTTTCTCTCTGGCTGCCCTTAACCTTGGTGAATCTGACAATTATGTGTCTTGGGGTTGCTCTTCTCGAGGACTATGTTTGTAGTGTTCTCTGTATTTCCTGAATTTGAATGTTTCTTTTTTCTCTTTTTGTCTCTAATCTTGTCTTCTCGCTTTAATTAATTTGACATTCAATCACTGATATCCTTTCTTCCACTTGATTGAATTGACTATTGAAGCTTGTGTATCCTTCATGAAGTTCTCGTACTGTGGTTTTCAGCTCCATCAGGTCATTTAAGCTCTTCTCTACACTCTTTATTCTAGTTAGCCATTTGTCTAACCTTTTTTCAAGGTTTTTTAGCTTCCTTGCGATGGGTTAGAACGTGCTCTTTTAGCTCGGAGAAGTTTGTTATTATTGACCTTCTGAAGCCTGCTTCTATCAACTTGCCAAACTCATTCTCCATATAGTTTTGTTCCTTTGCTGGCGAGGACTTGTATTCCTTTGGAGGAGAAGAGACTTTCTGGTTTTTGGAAGTTTCAGCCTCTCTGCTTTGGTTTCTCCCTTCTTTGTGGTTTTATCTACCTGTGGTCATTGATGTTGGTGACCTATGGATGGGGTTTTGGTGTGGTTGTCCTTTGCTATTCTGAGGTTGATACGGTCCTTTGCTGATGTTGATGCTATTAGTCTCTGTTTGTTAGTTTTCCTTCTAACAGACAGGCCCCTCAGCTGCAGGTCTTTTGGAGTTTGCTGGAGGTCCACTGCAGACCCTGTTTGCCTGGGTATCACTAGCAGAGGCTGCAGAACAGCAAATATTGTTGCCTGATCTTTCTTCTGGAAGCTTGGTCCCAGAGGGGCACCCACCTGTAGGAGGTGTCTGTCGACCCCTACTGGGAGGTGTCTCCCAGTCAGGCTACACGGGGGTCAGGGACCCACTTGAGGAGGCAATCTGTCCATTATCAGAGCTCAAATGCCGTGCTGGGAGAACCGCTGGTCTCTTCTGAGCTGTCAGGCAGGGATGTTGAAGTCTGCAGAAGCTGTCTGCTTCTTTTTGTTCAGGTACGCCCTGCCGCCTGAGGTGGAATCTAGAGAGGCATTAGGCCTTGCTGAGTTGAGGTGGGCTCCGCCCAGTTCGAGCTTCCCCTGGCTTCGCTTACACTGTGAGCACAGAACCGCCTACTCAAGCCTCAGTAATGGCGATCGTCCCTCCCTTCTCAAGCTCCAGCTCCAGCTCCAGCTCCAGCGGAGGATGCTCCGGAATATGAATGCCCAGACTGGGATACAGGGGGTGCCTTGGAACTGGGATGCATGGCGCGGGGTGTCGACGGTGTGTGAGGCACCGGGCTGGGGTGCACCGCGGGGAGGAACACGCTGAGTCTGGGATGCTCCCGGATGGGTCGTCCCAGAGACGTAGGCAGCATCTTACCTTAAAACTCGCGGGTGAGCTCCACGCTGGGCTTGGCCACGGGCTCCTGCTGTTGAGGCTGCTGCAGGGGAGCCGCCGCCATCCCTGCCGCCGGGGAGCCGGGACACATGCTAGACTACGCTTTGGTAGAGGCAATGAGCGCTGCAGTAGTGGCAGAGCCCGCTCCCGTCAGGGGCGGCTGCATCAGAGCTTCTCTCCCGCGTCCCGGAGCGCCGCTCTCCAGCCCAGCCCGAGGAACTGCGGGACTGGGCATGCGCGCCGCGCTGCCTAGCCGCGTGAGACCACAGGCCGCTGGCCTCTACCCCTCTACTGGGCTCCAGCATGAAAGGCCCGGCGTGCATAACCTGGTGTCCGGGCCTTCGGGGCGGGGGTAGCGTTCCCGCTTTCAGTGTACTCAATCCTCAGGCCGTGGGCAGAACTCACTTCTTTTGTTCGTGGGCCTGGGTACCTTGCAGGGCCTTTCTCTATTCCCCACCTGCCCAGGACCTGTCCAGCTTGTCCTTACTGACTGGGGAGGGAACTCGGGACCTACGGCCATGCTGGGAGAGAACCTGGCCGGATCTGGGAGGCAAGGGGCGGGGAGGTTTTAGAGAGTTCATCCTTCCCCACCCTCGCCAGCCTGGCCCTGCCTCAGTGATCCCCGTGGCGTCCTGGGAGTTCCCGTGCCACCTTCCTTCCAGTTGGCAGCTCTGCAGACACCTCCACC
>NW_012103997.1:0-1122 GCF_000951045.1 Mandrillus leucophaeus
ATGACTATGAACACCTCTAGGCACACAAACTAGAAAACCTAGATGAGATGGATAAATCCCTAGACACATACACCCTTCCAATACCAAGTCAGGAAGAAATTGATTCCCTGAACAGATCAATAATAAGTTCTGAAATTGAATCAATAATAAATAGCTTACCAACCAAAAAATAAAAGCCCAGGACCTGACGGGTTCATAACTAAATTCTAGCAGATATACAAAGATGAGCTGGTACCATTCCTCAGAAACAATTCCAAAAAAGTAAGGAGAAGGAAATCCTTCTTAAATCTTTCTATGAGGCCAGAATTATTTTATACCAAAACCTGACAGAGACAGAACAAAAAAAGAAAACTTCAGGCACTGTTCTTGATGAATGTCAGTGCAAAAATTCTCAACAAAATACTTGCAAACTGAGTCCAGCAGCATATAAAAATGCTAATCCACCATGATCATTGATCAAACAGGCTTTTTCCCCAGGATGCAAGGTTGGTTCAAAATACACAAATCAATATGTGATTAATCACATAAACAGAACTGAAAACAAAAACCTCAATAGATGTAGAAAAGGCTCTCTATAAACTTAAACATGTTGCAAACTCTCAATAAACTAGATATTGGAGGAGCTTAACTCAAAATAATAAGAGCCTTATATGAAAAACCAATAACCAACATTCTGCTGAATGGGCAAAAGCTAGGAGCATTTCCCTTGAAAACCAACACAACACAAGGATTTCCCTTCTCACCACTTCTATTCAACATATTATTGGAAGTACTGGCCAGAACAATCAGGTAAGGGAAAGAAGTAAAAGACATCAAACTAGAAAAGAGGCAATCAAACTATCTCTGTTTGCAAATGACATGATTCTGTATCGATAAACTCCATCGTCTCGGCCCAAAAGCTCCTTCAGCTGATAAACAACTTCAGCAAAATTGCAGAATACAAAATTGTACAAAACCACTAGCATTCCAAAAACGACCAACAGCTAAATCAAGAGCCAAATCATAAAGGCAATTACATACACAGTTGCCAGAAAATGAATAAAATATCTAGGAATACAGCTAACCAGGGAGGTGAAAAATCTCTACAATGAGAATGACAAAACATAGCTCAAAGAAATCAGA
>NW_012103997.1:1502-3435 GCF_000951045.1 Mandrillus leucophaeus
CAATGCAACAGAATAGAGAGCCCAGACATAAGGTCACACATCTGTGACCTTCTGATCATCGACAAAGCTGACAAAAACAAGCAATGAGGAAAAGACTCCCTATTCAATAAATGGTGCTGGTGCTGGGGTAACTGGCTAGCCATATGCAGAAAATCGAAGCTGGACCTCTTCTTTACACCATACCACAAATCAACTCAAGATGGATTAAAGACAAATGTAAAACCCCAGACTATAAAATCCCTGGAAGACAACCAAGGTAATACCATGTAGATATAGGAAGGGGCAAAGATTTCATGACAAAGACACCAAAAGCAATTGAAATAAAAGCAAAAAAAATGACAAATGGTATCTAATTAAATATAGTAGCTTCTGCAGACCAAAAGAAACTATCAACAGAGTAAGCAGACAACCAGAGTAAGCAGACAACAGAGTAAGCAGAGTAAGCAGAATGGGGGAAAAATTTTGCAAACGATGCATCTGACAAAAGACTAGTAACCAGCTTCTATAAAGAACTTAAACAAATTTACAAGAGAAAAATAAACAATCCCATTAAAATGTGGGCAAAAGACATGAACAGACACTTCTCAAAAGAAGACAGACGTGTAGCTAGCAAGCATATGATAAAAGCTCAGTATTACTGATCATTAGAGAAGTGCAAATCAAAACCACAATGAGATACCATCTCACATCAGTCAGAATGGCTATTATAAAAAAGTCAAAAAATAACAGATGCTGCAAGGTTGTGGATAAAAGGAAACATATACACCATTGGTGTGAGTGTAAATTAGTTCAACCATTGTATAAAAAGATATGTCAATTCCTCAGAGAGCTAAAAGAAGAACTAGCATTTGACTCAGCAGTCCCATTACTGGGTATATACCCAGAGGAATATAAATCATTCTATCATAAAGACATATGCATTGTGAAAGTTCATTGCAGTCCTATTCATAATAGCAAAGATGTAGGATCAACCTAAATGCTTATCAATGACGGATTGGATAAAGAAAATTTGGTAAATATATGCCATGGGGTATTATGCATCCATAAAGAAGAACGAGATCATGCCTTTTGTTGGAACATGAATGGAGGTAAAGACTATTGTCCTTAGCAAACTAATGGGAAACAGAAAACCAAATACTACACGTACCTACTTAAAAGTGGGAGCTGAATGGTAAGAACAGATCAACACAAAGAAGGGAACAACAGACACTGGGGCCTACTTGAGAGGGGAGGGTGGAGGAGGGAGAGGAGCAGAAAAGATCTCTGCTGGGTTATCTTTGAGATAATTATTGGGCTTAATACCTGAGTGATGAAATTATATGTACAAAAGACCCTGTTACACATTTCTACCTTTGTAACAAACCATTACACATACCCCCAAACCTAAAATAAAAGTTAAAAGATATTTTAAATATTGTTGAAATTGTATGACAACTTGGTTTATATATGAATTAGTCGACAAAGAAATTTTAGAAACAGTAAAACTTATATAGTCATTTGGTATGTGACACATAAGATGTCATATACTAGAAACAAAATGTTAAATATCATCATGAAGAAAAAATCAATTTATTTCTCACACTAAATAGAAGACTAAAATTCTGATGAGTTAGACTCTTTAAAATTAATAGGAAGATACAACAATTTGTAATATCTAAGGCTAAGTCTAAGAAACATGAAGTATCAATAGGACTCTGAGTGAGTTATCTCCTTCTTGCAAGAAATTTTATTTATTCAGCAACACTTACTGAAGCACTACTGTGTAAGAGGAATTTAGTTAGGTGATGGGGGCACAGTAATAAATGAAATCCATGTATTAGTCTGTTTTCATGCTGATGATAAAGACATATCTGAGATTGGACAATTTTTATATATATATAATGTTTATATATATATAACTATATATATAGAGAGAGTGTGTGTGTGTGTGTAT
>NW_012103997.1:3771-4918 GCF_000951045.1 Mandrillus leucophaeus
TATCTCGTGTTTTGAGCATGTTATGGTCTGAGTGTTTGTGTCCTCACAAAATCCCTATGTTGAGACCAAATAGACAATATAATGGCTCTTGGGAAATGATTAGATCCTATCAATGGCTCTTGGGAAGTGATTAGATTCTATCTTCATGGATTAGATTAGTAGCCTTATAAATGAAGTCCCAGTGGCTGCCTTTTTTCTCTTACCATAAGAGGACAAAGCAAGAAGATGCCATCTACGAAACAAAAAATGAGCCCCCTTCTGACACCAAATTGGCTGGCACCTTGGATATTGGATTTTACAGTCTTCAGGACTGTGAGAAATACAGTTTTGTTGTTTTAAAATTATTTGGTCTCGGTATTTGCTGTAGCATCTAGAATGGACTAAGGGTACCTGGGTAGATAATGATGCCATTTATTGAAACATGGCAGATTTGGTGAAAAGCAAATTAAGAGTAGAATAATTTTTAAATTCCATTTTGGAACTGTTACATTTAAAATGCATTTTGAAATCCAAGAGAATATTTTAAATAGGTAGTTGGAGAGAGGTGAATATTAAATATTAGGCTTCCAAGTTTGTGAAGCATTCAGTATATATGTAAAGTAAACCGGATTAGATCACCCATATAAGAGGAGAGACAAGGATATGAGAAGTAAGGAGAGTCACTTCTGGTAATGGTGAGCCAAGTAATTTAAAATAAACTTGCTGCTGAATACAATTTACAAAGATGCAGACAATATCTGTAAATATCTGATTGATGTCACAGGAAAGCTAAAGAAGAATTATGGAGGCATTACCAAGAAGTAGAAGCAAACCTAGAGAATTGAATCCAGGACCTGAGACTACTTTTCTTCTGCAGCGTCTGCCCATTTATATATATATATATATATGACATATATATAAAATATATATATATAATGTATGGTGGTAAATAATTGAATTAAATACATATATACATATATTTACATATATATATGAGAGTGTGTGTGTGTGTGTATATATATATACACAAAAACAAAAACAAAACAAAAACAAAAGCAAGAAACTAACCAGTGCTTTTAATGGCCTCACAGAGCTATGGGGAAAGAATTTAGAACCTCAAAAAGTCTATGCTATAAATCAGGATTTCTCAACTAATGTTTCACAGAAC